>NC_053496.1:63013795-63313795 GCF_905171775.1 Rana temporaria
GATTTACATTAAATTGCGGCCAAAATCGCGGCCGCAAAATCGCGGTAAAATCGCGCATTTTAACGCGATTTTGAATTCGCAGCAGTGTGAACCTAGGCTCACGCTCTCATACTGGTCACTGGAAGTTCAACATGGCTCCTCATGACAAATAACTCTCTGAGGATCTGAAACAAAGAATTGTTGCTCTACATAAAGATGGCCTAGGCTATAAGCAGATTGGCAAGAACCTGAAACTGAGCTGCACACACACATATACACAATATGTAGATGCACTAAATTTGAACTAAATATATATACACACACAGTATTAATATTGAATGAAGCCTTTAAAAGCAACCTTCAGCTCCAAATTGTCTATCTTAAAGTGGAGTTCCACCCAAAAGTGGAACTTCCACTCATTTGTCTCCTCCCCCCTTCTGGTGCCACATTTGGCACCTTTCAGGGGGGGGGGTGGGAGCAGATACCTGTCAGGTATCCTGTTCCCATTTCCAGGAGACCGGGCCACGGCGCATTACGTCAGCAACTTGGCTCCCTCCTTTTCCCTCCTCCTTCCCCCACCGCCGGGCCAGTAGGGAAGCACAGCGCTGGCTCGTGCATGCGCAGCAGGGACCAGGCTTGAAGCTGTAATGCTTCAGTACTGTGTTCCCGTAACAACAATGGCGGCAGCAGCACCCGACAACTGATGGAAACATCTGCTGTGGTGCCGACATCGCTGGACTCCAGGACAGGTAAGTGTAACAAACAGTGAACTGGGGAATGTTTATTTAACTACTTCCGGTCTGTAGGATGTCCATGGACATCCTTAGGTTTCAGTAGTTATACTGGGATGATGCCTGCAACTACAGGCCTCCTCCTGGTCTTTTCAGCCGGTGATTCCCTTTCAGGCAGAAGTGATCCAAGTGGCTAATTGACCTTTCCGGCCAGTAAAGCAGTTGATTAGACCAATCTGTGTCTGATCGCCTGATTGGTATCCTGTCCCCACTTCCAGTAGACCGGGCCACAGCGCATTACGTCAGCAGCTTGGCTCCCTCCTCTTGCCTTCTCCATCCCCCACCGCCGGGCCAGTAGGGGAGCGCAGTGGTGTCTTACGCATGCGCAGTAGGGCCCTGGCTTGAAGCCGTAATGCTTCAATGCACAAGCTTTGACTGATTGAACTATTCCTCTGCTTTTCTGAAGCAGCTTGAAAATTGTAGCTGGGCCCCTGGACATTAAGCTCCTGGTCAGAACCCCTCTCCTCTTCCTACTATTTCCAGGTGAAAGTATTGAAGCCAGAGGATGAACACAACAATCTGACAGTTTGCATTTTCAGAACGCCAGCAATGACAGCCTTTGGATATCTCTCGTGAGAGTTTTCTTTGAACAATAAATACACAACGCTGAAAATTACAGACAATGAGTTCACAAACATTTTTCTAAAGCGTTCACAATAGCTCTTCAAAGTTGTGCTTTAAACAGAGTTTTGTGACCTAGCAATCATTAACAAATACAGGAGCGTTCAGCTGTCAGTCACAGCGCTCTGCTTTCCCTCTCTTGGAATGAAGGACTGGTGCGAAAAGAAAGTATTTTATTAATTAATGAGAAGGTTTTTTTCCCCCCATTTTGTACCCGGACTAATATTTCCCCGTCTGTTGCAGTCATAATAAAGATAGGGCGGCTTTAGCTTTCTTCCAGCTCAGCCAACTGCATTCACTTCATAAATCCAATCAGTAAAATGTAATGACAAGACAGAAAATTCCTCTAATCTGATTGAATGTTTTCAGAGAGCAGTTCTACGAAGGGACTTATAACTGAAGGCCGTTCTTCTAGAACCGTGTCAGTTCTCTCAAAGCAAAAAGCAGCATTTAAACACTTCCCATTGGGAACATCAACAAGGGCTGAACTTCAGGAGTAAAAACGGAGCCTGCATGAATGCCCCCATAGTATGCGACTTGCTATAGGGGCACACAGAGAAGAGGAGCAACCAGGAGCGGAGGAGGAAGATCAGGACCTGCTCTGTGCAAACACATTGCACAGAGCAGGTAAGAATTTCATGTTTGTTATTTAAAAAAATAAATAAAGAATTACTGTTTGATATCACTTTAATGGTGCCTCCTGTCAAACTCTGCAAGCCAAGTTGAATTATACACAACATGTGTATAGCCCTGTCCCACTGCAATGGGAGAATTTAGCCGGGTGGTTAAGGGGTGGGAAAACTGCCCAACTGCCTGTTTTTACTGCCCTCTGTCCACCTGTGACAAAAAAAAACAACAACCTAGGCCTTGTGTACACAAGCAGCTGGGGGGGGGGGGGGTAAAACCACACATTTGTTTGCCCCCCCCCCCCCAACTGATCCCTCTGAAGAGAAGTCTGAACACAGATTGCTATTCAGAGAGCAATGCTAGCATAAACAAATTTGTAAGACTTGGTTCACACCTGCAGGTGTGACCAAGAATAAGTGCATTTCCGTGCATCGTATGTAGGGCAGTCCATTTATTTCAAAATAATTTTATGAAATTTTTACAAGAATGTGCGGCACCATGCAGTTTGATGTGTGCGAAAATGTACATTTGCAATTAACATTACCAATTTTATGGTAGCATTGAACCTCTGCTAAAGGGCAGCACATTTCTTGGCGTGTTGGGAAAACGTGCAATTTTACGCACCTTCCCGACATGCTGAAGATCTGAAGTTCACCCTATGGCTGCGCTTTCCTGGAATGTGCGCAGACAATTGAAGTTCTGCGTGCATTCCCAGAACGCATGAAAAACATGCACATGCGGCTTCATTAATGACACCCCAAATGTGGCAAGCAAACATGCATTTTGCCATGCACAAAATACACACAAGCATACAGCAGCCCAGTGAAATCAATGGGCTGCCTTAGGTTTGTTATGTGAACAATGTATGTTTAAATTCGCTAGCTGTAAATGGTGTCCAAGACATTGAATACCCTTTTGTCCTGATGCACCTGGAATGTAGGTTGGGCTTTAATGGTTTGCCACCTGCCCGCCATCAAATAACTGGGGGATAGTGCGGCTCTCGTTCTGGGTGGGCGTCATATGACGTTGCCCCAGAATGGCCCCTCAGGCACGCAAAGCGGCGATAGCTGCCGCGCCGTGTTGCTATGACACGGCGCGACCCCAATCCCTGTAAAGAGCCGATCGCGCAGCTCTTTAACCATGTGATCGGCTGTGTCCAATTACAGCTGGTCACATGTAAACACGTAAGTGCCAGTGATCGTCTCTCATCGCCTAACAATAACATGACTATGGTATAACAGATGTGCAATTAAACCGTATTATTACCCCTACTACCCAAAACCAACCTTCTTCCCATTAAATGGAGACCACACCAGTTGTTGGGTAAAATAATAGGCCGTAGCAGCCTTATTTTTATTAAAGATAATAATTTAACAATTTTAACGTAAACAACACACCTGTCCTATAACTAACTGACGTTGGTCTCTGCAGGCGAAAGCCTGTAACTGTAACACTATAAATATATATAAACATATATATACACAAACTCAAACCCTGTATATATATATAAACATATATATACAAGTAACTCCTCAATTGCACTGCGGTCTCTCGTGCCCTTCTGTCAGGCCTCAAGCCGATGCGTGCTCAGAGACCCTCCCGACCGCAGTGCACCATACCGTTCCCTCCAGGTAACCTCCGTTATCTGGGCACCATCCTTTTTCCTGTCACCGACAGGTCTTAACTCCCTTATTTTCCGGCTCCTCCTTCACCCGCAGAGACCAAAACCACGCCACAGCACCCAAGGGTAAAACCTTATCCTTGGGTGCCCCTCCACACCCTAATGGCCCTCTGAATCCCGTCTTGCAAGCCCAAGAACCACATGTCTATCCCAACTGACGTGAGATGCACCCCATCCCCTCGTAAATACCTCCATGTTTCTTCCTCCAGCTCCATGTGGCGCACCACCAGCCCCCCGTTCCGAGCCATGAACCTGCCCACATCCCGGTTGATCTTCCTTCGGGCCCGGTTGATCCTGCTTACTGACCTTGCTAACCTCCAGGCGGTCCGAGCAACAATGTCAGACCAAACTATAACCGTACCCGGAAACTCCGTCCTCAACCTTAGGATATCAAACTTAATATCCCTGGTGACATCGAGCATCGATCTGACCCCCAGGTCGTTACCTCCGACATGTAACAATAGTACATCGGGAGGCCGGTCCAGCCGTGCAAAACGATGCACTTCAGGAACCATTCTGCCCCAAAGCATCCCCGGGACCCCCAGCCAGCGCACACAGGCTTCCTCCCTTGGGAAGCCCAGTTGCCGACCATCCGGCCTAACATCAGCCCGCCTTGCTCCCCATACTACATATGAGTGGCCCAGGATCCACACCAAGGCCAGGGTACCATCTGAAAGAAAGATATACAAGAAAGAACCGGGTAACTACAGCACACCAACACACTGACCCCCAAATTTCAAACATGATACACACCATGCACTTGTCCCCCTCCCTATCAGGGATTAACTATCCAACAGATGAGGGCGGACGTAGCTCCTAAATCTCCTAGATTCCCACCTGCCGATTTGCTTCACCACCTCTACTCCCAAACCGCATCTATGTGCTTCAGTTGCCGCACCAATGCGGAAGGAGTGAGAAGAAAAAAACTTTTCTCATCCACTCCCCCCGCACGGAGCCCGTTTTTAAAAATGGTAACAAATTGGTACCTGGAAAGGGGGGACCCATCACCATGTATCAAAAAGTAACCCTCTGCCCCCGGGCGCATGTCAAGAAACGCCCGAACCGCCCCCACCAGGCACAGCGTAGACCCCGGCAGGGCAAATAGTAGAACCTCTCGTCCCTTTCCCATCTGATCCGTTTTTGACTTGCGCAGCCAAAGCGACACCCTGTCTCGCCCACAACTTACCTCTTGATAACTCAGGCCGCTGGGCCTCTTCTTCGATGGGCTCACCAACTCCCCTATCCTGAAGGCCCCAAAGAACGCCAATATGAACGCCACCTTAAATAACGCTGACTCGTACTCCGAGGAACAAATACCCGGCAACTGCCCCACCAAACCTTGCAGCACCGAGAACGAAACCGGGCGCCTAACATCCCGGGTCATACAAGCTTTCCTATACCCCTTGAGCGCCTGCCTAACCCAAAAATCCTTGGTGAAATCTTGGCAACCCCGCAACTTGAACAGGAACGCCAAACCCGCCATCTTCTGATTTAGTACCGATACTGACACCCCATCCTCCATGCATCTAGCCACCCAATAAAATAACAAACCTCGCACGTCCGGCCCACAAGGATCAATCGCCGCCCCGGTAGCCAAAGACTCCCACTCTTGCCATACCTTACTGTACGCCACCCATGTGGCTTCACTCACTGACTTTCTGAGCCAACCAGAGATCACGCCAACACAATCCTCCACAGCTCCTCTGGACAAGGCACTCCGTGTTGTTCCGATCCCGGCACCAACTCTCGGAACCTGTCCCACTGAAAACGAGATAAGGCGTCAGCAAGGACGTTCTCCACTCCCAGTATATGAACTGCATGAATAAATACATTCCTTTGCAGACATCTCAGCACCAGGTGTTGCAGCAATCGCACCACCGGTGGCGAGGATGCCGACACCCGGTTAATCGCCTGCACCACTCCCAGGTTGTCACAGTGAAATCTCACCTTTTTATCCCTAAACTCTGCCCCCCACAGTTCCACCGCCAGAACTACTGGAAACAATTCCAGCAGGACCAGGTTCCTTGTAAACCCTGCTTCCACCCAGCTGACCGGCCACGGGCCCGCGCTCCACCTGCCCCGGAAAAAAGCTCCGAAGCCTGTGGACCCCGCAGCATCCGTGTATAACTCCAAGTCAAAATTGCTGACAGGGCCCGTCATCCATAAAGCCCTCCCGTTAAACTCCTCCAAAAATGAATGCCATACCCGTAGGTCCTCTCTGTGTATTTTTTGTAAGCTAACGAAATGTGTAGGAGCCACCACCCCCGCTGTGCTAGCCGACAAAAAACCCGCCCCATTGGCAAAATGCGGCACGCAAAGTTCAGCTTCCCCAGCAATGACTGGAGCTCCTTAAGTCGAACTTTGCGCACCCCTACCATGCCCTTTACTTCAGCCTTAAGCGCCACTACCTTATCTTCTGGCAACCTGCATTCCATGACTTCGGAATCCAAAGTGATCCCTAGAAAAGTCATGACCGTGCGCGGCCCCTCTGTCTTCTCAGGGGCCAGCGGAACCCCAAAACTCTCCGCCACGTGTTCCAGGGTGGCCAGGAGCACCGACGCCACCCTGGAAGAAGCCGGCCCTACGCACAGAAAGTCATCCAGATAATGGATAACCGAATTCATTCCCGACACGTCCCGCACCACCCATTCCAAAAAAGAGCTAAACGTTTCAAAGAACGCACAGGAGATAGAACACCCCATGGGAAGGCACCGGTCAACGTAGAACTGTCCTTCCCAGTGGCATCCCAACAGCCTAAAGCTGTCCGGGTGAACCGGCAGCAGCCGAAATGCCGCCTCCACATCCGTCTTTGCCATTAACGCCCCTTGCCCATATCGCCTAACCCAGTGCACCGCCGCATCACACGATGTGTAACTGACCGAACAAGCCTCCGGATCAATGGCATCATTGACCGACCCACCCTTCGGAAACGACAGATGGTGTATTAGCCTGAACTTGTTAGGTTCTTTTTTTTTTTGGGCACCACCCCCAACGGAGAGACCACCAAGTCCGCCAAAGGTGCTACCCCAAAAGGACCTGCCATGCGCCCCAGAGCCACCTCCTTTCTCAGTTTCTCCGAAACCACGTCCGGATGAAGTAACGCAGACCGTAAATTTCGTGGCACCGGGGGAACAACCCCCAGCTCACACGGAATCAAAAACCCCACTGAAAAACCCCTCTCCAACATAGCCGCCGCCCTTCTATCCGGATATCTGCCAAGAAACGGCCGCATCTTTTCCACCTTCACCGGCGTCGTCCCTCTTGTGAGCAAACTCCCCGGTACGGCCCCTGCTCTGCTTAAAACACTTGGACTGCGGGTGGGAGCCACCGCAGCCCAAACACTCGTGTTTGTACCGACCCCCGAACTTGCAAGAGCCCGCATTAAATTGCCAACACACCCCTTTTGCTCTGCCGGCCGGTTGCCCCTGGGAACTGGAACCCCCGGCCCCCCCTGGAAATAACTGCCCTGGAGCCCTGGCCGCTGTCATCAAGCATAACCACAAGTTCATGTCTTTTTGATTCCAACGCAGGTCAGGCCGGACCGCCGACAGAAATACACCGGGCACCCCTACCCCCCCACTGCCACTCTGCCCCCCCACATTCAAATGCACAGCAGGAGAATAAGGTGAATTTGACTTACCCGGCTGCCTAGGGTTAGAACCACTAGCCGACCCGATCACCTCCACCGCAGCTGCCCCCCGCCGGGGGGGTGGTTCCTCATCAGACTCCGAAAGCTCCCCTTCGGACCGGAGCGTAGCAGGCTCATCCGACACTTCCGACAACTCACCAGGGGAAGGATCCCTGGCGGCCGCAGGCCTGGCGTCCGACCGCCCGCCAGACCCGTTGGCCGTTTTCGCCGTCGCCTTCCGTGGGCCAGGGGGTGGGACCCCAGCCCCGTCGACCGCTACCACGCAGTTCACTGCCGCCACCGCCACATCTGGAGACAGGCCGCCGGCTGCGGAGGTGTCTGGCCTGGCGGTCGTGCTCCTAGGTCTCCCCCGCAGAGGCGCCGACCCCCGCGTAACAACGCGAGGGGCGGGGCCCGCAACTTCAGACTCCACTCGCCGCGCGGGTGCCGCGGCCGCCCCAGGACTGGCGGAGCGGCTGCCCGCAGAACCCCGTCCGCGCTGGGGATTCCTCCCGGACCCCCCCCCAGAATTCTTGGCCGAACGCTTCGCGGGGGGGCCCGGAGGGGCCCGAGGATCGGGATTCCCAAAGTGACGCTGGGCTCTTGGGGACGAATCCGGAGAAAAGCGCTCCGGAGGCCTAGACCTGCGAGCTCGTGCCGACGCGCTTCCCCCCTCGTTCGCTGGTGCGGGAGCAACCCCCAGTATGGGCCGCAGTTGATCCTGCAGCCAGTCAGGTCCATGGGCAGCTGCTTCATCCTGCAGCTGGGCCCAAATAGCAGCAAGGTCAGACATACCTGTTGCTCTGAACTTTTCAGCTCGCTGTGCTTGCCCAGGGGCGGGAACAGCCCCTTTTATGACCTCCTCTCTCCTCCCCCTCAACCCCTCACAGCCAATGGTTAATTTTCACTGATAACCCAGTCATGGGGGCCCTACTCTGAGTCACTGCGCTCCTGGATCCGGGCCTGCTGCGTGTGTGGCGAGGAGAGACGATCAGTGGCATCTCCTCGCAGGGAACAGCTGGACATGTAATCAGGGTACTGATCATCAGTGCCCTGATTACAGTAAAGCCCCCCAATGCCACTAATCAGCGCCCATTAGTGATGCCAGTCACTGCTGCCTTTGTGTCCATCAGTAGTGCCCATCAGTGCCACCTATCAGTGCCCACCAGTGCTGCCCATCAGTGCAGCATATTAGTGACTCCTAATCAGTGCCCATGAGTGCCACCTCATCAGTGCAGCCTATCAGTGCCCATCAGTGCCACATCAACAGCGCCCATCAGTGAAGGAGAAAAATTACGTATTTCCTAATTTATTGACAGAAACTGAGATACCTTTCTTTTTTTTTTTCAAAATGTTTGCAATTTTTTATTATTAAAAACCCAGCAGTGATTAAATACCACCAAAAGAAAGCTCTATTTGTGTGACGAAAATTATAAAAAAATGAATTTGGGAACAACGTTGCATGACCGCGCAATTGTCATTCAAAGTGTGGCAGCGCTGAAAGCTGAAAATTGTCATGGGCAGGAAGGGGGTGAAAGTGCCCAGTATTTAGGTGGTTAAATATCGGTCACAGATCCATTGTGTTTCCTGTAGCCCTGGATGCCCAGAGTCCTCAAAGCCTGCAGCAAGGAGCTACAAATGCTGTTTTATTTCTCTGACTACAGTCCTTGTACCGACAGACGTGTACACTTCTTCCAGTTAAACTCATATCGCCGTCCAACAATAATCTGCATTGAAATAAGATATTCTGCATCTTTTCACGTGATCCGCAGAGCTCTGTATGTGCCATCAGGCAGCAGCTGGTCCCAGCCAGCCTCCCTCCCTCCCTTCCTTCCTCCCCCTATATGAGCCAGTTATTCTTAGACAGCCAACCCATGTGCTCACTCCCCACTCCCACTGACTCCAGTGTGGTTCCCACTGACAGCAAACTGGTTCAGCCAGTCACAGGCAATCCTTCTGTTTATCTCTGCTTTATTACTAATGCATTGGCTGTCAGAAAGGCAGGGCGGCTTTGCAAGTTAGGTTGTCCTCCCCTCCATGTACAGTACAAGTCGGTGATGTCATTGAGAGGTCACTGCTGTCACTGGACGCGGTGTAGAATTTGACTTCTGAGCAAGGACGTAGAGAAGCGTAAGTGTTTCCTCTATAATTCTATACAATGGCTGTGTTGTGCCTGGCTCTATGCACCGCGCTCCAGTTTTTTGCACTCATGTGTATTAGACTTGTCGGTTGTGATACATTCCTGCTTGAGTACAGCACTGATGGGGTTAATGCATAAGTAACGCAGGAGAGGGATTAGTAATAGAGGTCTACGATAATGACTGGGGCTTTTAATTGTTCTATATTTGGAAGAACGCCGCTATCCTTTTATTTTGCCTTCAAGCGTTTTAATTCCTTGGGCTGGTTTTAGTAAAAGGGATTACACAGTGCTTAGTCGCCCAAGGCGTGAATATTCAGACAGTTGGGGATCAGCTGACATAACTCTTTTATGTACCACGTGATGGGACATAGTTTGCTGAACAGATCTGAAGATTGCATGGGGAATGTGTAGGCTTATTCCACTTTTTGCCCAAAAATAATAAATGTGCTCTTATTTGCAAAAAAAAATAAAAAATGTGCATTTATAATAATAATAATAATAAAAAAAGTCTGCACCCTGCAGACGTTGGTCCATGCCGATGTACAGACCAATGGTTACAGGGCTAGAGGAAGTGTCGTGATGACTGTAATGTGTTCAAGTGATAACTACAACCATCAGGCTGAGTAATATGAGTGCAACATGGTAAGAAAGGTGGTATTAGCATTTAAAGTGAGTATAAACCTTTATATTTTTAAATTATAATAAAAAAAAGAGGTTTATACTTCCCTGCTCTGTGCAATGGTCTTGCACAGAGCAGCCCGAGCTCTCTGTTCCTCCATCTCTCTGCGTGCCCCCATAGCAAGCCACTTGCTATGGGGGCACTTCTGCAGGTGTTCTTCTGACCTGGGCTATGTGTGTCCATAGACACAAACAGCATGGCCTGGCCATCAGCTCCCGCCTGACAGGATCTCATTAACGCTAGCAGCCGCTGCTGTCAGAATCTCTTATAAATAAAGGGCAGGGGAGTAGACCTACTGCAGACAGGAAAGTGCTGATTGAGAAGATTCTGTTGAGTGTTTTAAGGGGGAGCTGCTATTGAAAGGTCTTTTTACCTTAAGGCATAGTAAGTGCATGTAGATTAGGGGCCAGGCACACAGATTAGGGGGGTGGCTACCCTACACCCCTAATGGACGGGCCACCATTGTCTCAATCCTATCTTGATCCAGCGCTGTGCACATCTGCAACTGCGCTGGTCTCTCCCTCTCTCCTCACAGGCTCAGACAGCAGTAGGAGCTTTTGACTCCCGCTGCTGTCAATCAAATCTTGTGAGGTGGGAGCGGGGAACGGGGCCAAGCCTCACTGTTTCTATGGACACACACAGCCTAGCTTTGAGTGCACCCGCAGGTTTGCCCCCATAGCAAGCTGCTTCCTATGGTGGCACATAGAGAAAAAAAGGAGCCAAGAGAGCCCCAGAAATGGAGGCTCCGAGCCGCGGGAGCTGAGTCCTGCTGTCCGTGTCAATAAACGCATTAGCAGGACACAAGAGCATGTCCGTACAAGTGCCTCGAAGGGCAGCGCTTCTCCAACAGGGCACCCGAGAAGAGGAGCGCCGCTGAGGGACCCCAGAAGAGAGAGAGAGAGATCGGGGGCCACTCTGTGCAAAATCAGCTACATAGAGGAGGTAAGTATGACATGTTTGTTTGTTTGTTTGTTTTTTGTTTTTTTTAATCCACAAACCTTTACATATCCTTAAAGGGGTTGTAAAGGTAATTTTTTCCCCTAAATAGCTTCCTTTACCTTAGTGCAGTCCTCCTTCACTTACCTCATCCTTCCATTTTGCTTTTAAATGTCCTTATTTCTTCTGAGAAATCCTCACTTCCTGTTCTTCTGTCTGTAACTCCACACAGTAATGCAAGGCTTTCTCCCTGGTGTGGAGTGTCGTGCTCGCCCCCTCCCTTGGACTGCAGGAGAGTCTGGACACTCTCTACGTTGCAGATAGAGAAAGGAGCTGTGTGTTAGTGGGCGTCCTGACTCCCCTGTAGTCCAAGGGAGGGGGCGAGCACGACACTCCACACCAGGGAGAACGCCTTGCATTACTGTGTGGAGTAACAGATAGAAGAACAGGAAGTGAGGATTTCTCAGAAGAAATAAGGACATTTAAAAGCAAAATGGAAGGATGAGGTAAGTGAAGGAGGACTGCACTAAGGTAAAGGAAGCTACTTAGGGGGAAAAAAAAATTGTACTTTTACAACCTTTAAGGTAAAAAAAAAAATTGCCACTTTAGGCATATCCGATTAGCCCAGAGGCACCTTTGCAGTATATAGGACTTTTATATGCAATTTAGCAAGCAACAAAATAGCATAGAATGTGGAATTAGCTTTACATGCACCACACAATATTGTTATGCTTTTTGGGGAGTGTTGCAAGCCAACTGAATACAGCGTTCAATAGGGACAAAAGAGTTTGGCTTTGGGGGGGTATGATAATAATTTACTAACTAAAAAGATTGTACAAACTTTTCAGGCACAAGAAGCCAATCTGTTTTATAAGCTTGCACTGCATTTTTTTAAGTGGAATTGAACTAAAAAAAATAAAATAAATGCTGACAGGAAAGTTTTTTTTTTAATCAGAAGAGACCATATTATGCCGCGTACACACCATCACTTTATGTGATGAATTTTTTTTTTTCAAAGACGAAGTTGCCTACACACCATCGTTTTTCTCACAATGTTCTAGCAAAGCGAGGTTACGTTCACCACGTTTTTCCATTGAAGCTCGCTTCATAACTAGCTTCTGGGCATGCGCGGGTGTAAAAACGTCTTTTTAAACGACGTTTTTTGCTACACACGGTCAATTTCTGTGAAGTAAAAAACAACGTTTTGAAAAACGACACATAAAATTGAAGCATGCTTCAATTTTTTTTGGTCATTTTTTAGAAGACATAAAACAACGTTTTCCCCCACACACGGTCAATTAAAGTGACGTTTTTAAAAACGTCATTTTTTTTCATCACATAAAGTGATGGTGTGTACGCGGCATTAGTCTCTTCTGCCATAAATGCTTTTCCGTGCCTGTCAGCTGATGGCTAATGCAGTGCTGTGGCTGCTGCTAGATGGTTTATATTCATGCATTATTTTATATGTGAGTGTTCTTAATTAAGATATAAAAAAAAAAAAAATGTAAATAAAATAAAACACTGGCATCAATACCATCGATTGCATTACATTCGACCCCCCAGGAATGGAAATGCAGATATATTATAAGATTGGTACAACAACAGAGAAAAAGTCAGAGAGTTTGTGGAGCCATTTGCAGGCAGATTATTTCCACATTCTAGTATACTGGCAGTTAGGGTGGGGTCTTGGCACGGGGAACTGACAAAAAAAAACATGTTATTCATACAAATTCTGCTCAATAGGATGTTAACAGCTCCATGCCCATCCACCACTCACAGGTCAGTCTACAAAGGTTCCATGTATGTTATATGTAGTCGTATTTATAGGATAGCTGCTGTTATTATAAGTCTGTGTATTCTACGGGAAGCAATATTATACTTTATACTAAATGTTTCCTTATCCAGGACACTGAAATGCTAGAGAAGACGACTATTTTGCAACGTTCCTCATAATGGAACACGTACAAACAAAGGAATTTTTCCTATTACTAAACCTGACACCACCCTCCTTGGGAGAGTCGGGAAGCTCAGGCTCCATTTTATAGTTGTCATGGAAACAGAACACAAATGGATCACAAAGCAACACAATAGATTTGGTGGCAATTATATGACAAAGATGCTTACCGTCCTTTTCTATGCGGGGACTGGTTGAGATTTTGGAGATCTTGGGGCAGATCCACAAAGAAAGTACGCCGGCGTATCTAGTGATACGCCGGCGTACTTTCAAAATTCTCACGTCGTATCTTTGTTTTGAATCCTCAAAACAAGATACGACGGCATCTGGGTTAGATCCGACAGGCGTACGTCTTCGTACGCTTTCGGATCTTAGATGCAATTCTTCGGCGTCCGCTGGGTGGCGTTCCCGTCGAGTATGCAAATTAGCTATTTCCGACAATCCACGAACGTACGAGCGGCCGTCGTATTCTTTTACGTCATTTCCGTTCAGCTTTTTTCGGCTTATAGTTAAAGCTGCTATCTGGTGGCGTACGCAATGTTAATTATGGCCGTCGTTCCCGCGTCGAATTTGAATATTTTTATTTTGTTTGCGTAAGTCGTCCGTGAATGGGGCTGGACGCCATTTACGTTCACGTCAAAACCAATGACGTCCTTGCGCCGTCATTTGGAGCAATGCACCCTGGGAGTTTTGACGGACAGGGCATGCGCAGTTCGTTCGGCGCGGGGACGCGCTTCATTTAAACGAAACACGCCCCCTACTCGCCGCATTTGAATTCCGCCGCGAGAAATACACTACGCCGCCGTAACTTACGGCGCAAATTCTTTCAGGATTCAAACCAAAGCCAGGTAAGTTACGGCGGCGTAGCACATCTCAGATCTTTGTGAATCTGCCCCCTTATCTTTTTTTTTTTTTATGCCAATCAATTTAAAACTGAACTTTAGTAATCATTTGTATTGCATATTTACATTGATCTTGTTTAGCACACATGCATTCATCATACCTGATGGGCAGCTGGAGAAGCTAACAATTGCTGTAGTAGTCAGTGCTACTACAATAATAGCCCTTTTTGGGGCGTGCTTGGGTTCCACAGGGGGTCACTCAGCACTGAAATCATACAATGCCTTGTATTTTTTTAAATAAATACAAGCCATTCTTTGATTGGACGAGATGGGGAGGAGAGGCGGTGACATCAAAAAGCATGGCAATGGTGCCAAGCAAGCGACCCCCTGTGGTCAGTGTGTAGTGAGTCAGCGCTGGCATAGAACCTGAGCAGGAGCAGCTTGACTCAATGTATTGTACGTATCCATATCTGATATCTGGAGGGCTGCTGCAGATTCTGTAAATTATTTAAAAATGTACTGTAGACGGCACTACATACATTAATAGCTTAGATCTTTGGGGTTCTGTGCGAGCGGCCGGCTTCCCCTCTGCACACTGACCACAGAGGTTTGGCCATTTGGCACTGATGCCATTCATAAAATACCTTGTCATTTTTTCAATAAAAACAAGCCGTTTTCTGATTGGATGAGGGTAGATTGAGACTTTACAGCTCCTCCTCCTCACCTAGTTCCCCTGTTTTCCCCATTGAGTCCCACCCCCACCCTTCTGTTATTAGCTGCGGTTCTCTGGGCTCCCATACACTGCTCCCTGCCACCGAATGCGGTTTTCTACCCCCGTACACATTTTTGACCCCCCATACACAGCTTAACGCTCTTTGTAAACGCTTCATTGTCCCCCACATATCTCTCATTGCCTTCTATACAATAAAATGCTCATCATCCCCATGCACTCCTCAGTACCCCTATACATAGGCGTCCGCTGAATTTTTTTCAGGGGGGCGCTTCGCTAGCGGTCAAATAGCGTAGCTAAAACGATGGTAAAGCCCAGATTTTTAGCGGCGCTTTACCGATAACGCTGCAGTGTGAAATAGCTCTTGAGATAATTCAGCTTCACTCCAAGCCCATATAAATATAGCCTAGAGAATGTACAGACCCCCCTTCAGAACAGATGGACCCCCCCTTCAGCACAGACCTGTCCATTCAGCACAGATGGACCCCCCCATTCTGCACAGACCCCTTCATTCAGCACAGATAGACCGCTCCTTTAGCACAGACCCCACTTTCAGCACAGACCCCCTTCAGCACATATGGACCCCCTTTAAGCACAGACCCCCCCTTCAGCACAGATGAACCCCTCCTTCAGCACATACCCCCCTTCAGTACAGACCCCCCCTTCAGCACAGATGGACCCCCCATTCAGCACAAACCCCCCCTTGAGCACAGACGGACCCCCCTCCCCCATCTCATTCAGTACCTCAGATCGGCCATCAGCGTGGCACAGGCACAGCAGGTGGGGGAGGCGGCTTCACCCTGCTCGCTGTGTCTGTGTGACATCCGGCCCGTCTCGATTTTTCCAGGGGGGGGTCAATTGCCCCCCCTTGCCCTATGTAGCGGACGCCCATGCCCCTATACATTGCTGACTTCCACCCTGTACACTGCTCACTGTCCAAGTAGGTGGAGGCTCCATCAGGAAGTTTGTATAGACCCCAGGATTTCTAAATGGTGGCCCTGACCCCGATAATGATATTGTAGGCTTGTAGGACTGATGAATTGAACATGACTGGCCAGCAACATTTTTACACCCCACTGGTAATAAGTTTCACAGAAGCATGGCACAGCAGACATTATGTGCAGTTCTCTGCATACATGCCATGTTATCTTGGGCAAACTTTAGGAATTTGGGTCACTGCAGGTAGGAAGGAGCCTACTTTGGATGCTACAAAACATGTGCAGGTTTTTCCATGCTTTATTTAACCACTTGCCGACCGCTGCACAAACTTATATGTCGACAGAATGGCACGGCTGGGCAAATGGGTGTATATATACGTCCCCTTTAATTTGCTGCCATGTGGTCGCACGCCACCGGCGGTGCGTTTGCGGCCCTGTCGCAAACTCCGTGCCCGCGGGACCCGAGGACTCTGTCCGCCAGTGTCCCGCGATTGGGTCCCAGAGCTGAAGAACAGGGAGATGTCAGTGTAAACACAACATCTCCCCGTTCTTCCTAGTGACATGTCACTGATCACCGGTTCCATGTCATCGGGAACAGCGATCAGTGACGTGTCACGGCAAGCCACGCCCCCTAACAGTTAGAAGCACTCCCTAGGTCACACTTAACTCCTTCAGCGCCCCCTACAGGTTAACCTCTTCACTGCCAGTGTAATGTTTACAGTAATCAGTGCATTTTTAAAGCACTGATCGCTGTATAAATGACAATGGTCCCAAAATGGTGTCAAAAGTGTTCGCCATAATGTCGCAGTCACAATAAAAAAACTATTTTGTAGACGCTATAACTTTTGCGCAAACCATTTAGTAAACGCATATTGCCATTTTTTTTACAAAAAATATGTAGAAGAATACGTATCAGTCTAAATCGAGGGGAAAAAAATGCTTTTATATATTTTTTGAGGATATTTATTATAGCAAAAAGTTAAAAATATAGATTTTTTTTTAAATTGTCACTGTATTTTTGTTTATAGTGCAAAAAATAAAAACCGCAGAGGTCATCAAATACCACCAAAAGAAAGCTCTATTTGTGGTGAAAAAAGGGACATCAATTTTGTTTGGGATCTACGTCACACAACCACGCATTTGTCAGTTAAAGCGACGCAGTGCCGTATCGCAAAAAGTGGCCTGGTCTTTGGCTAGCCAAATAGTTCGGAGCATAAGTGGTTAAATAACTTCCATTAATAAGATTTCATTTCACACTGGAAACGCCTATAGCAGAGCGTTAAAATAGCGGTAAAACACCGCTATTTTACCGTGTTTTTAATTCATTTCAATGGAGGGGGCGTTTTTGGAGCGTTTTATGAGCGTTTTAATAGTGCTATTTTTACCGCAAAAACGCACCAGTGCGAAAGGGCTCTTAGAGGGGGACTTTTTTTTCTTTTAACAAAATGGCAAGGAGGATTGTGACCATGATCATGAGAAAAATGATCAACTGATATAATGGTTATAAACCATATTCATTTATGACTAATAGATATCTTAGGTTGCAATTATTATTATTATACAGGATTTATATAGCGCCAGCAGTTTGCGCAGCGCTTTGTGCTTCACCTAGACTTTTCAGCAGCAAAAGGGTTACTGAGGCCACAGTTCTGGGAAAACTGAAATTGATTTTATTTGCGGGATAAAAAGTCTTGGAATGGAAAGTCTTTGTAAAATGATCTGGGCATGCTTTCAACAAACTAGTTTTGGCACACTATATAGGTCTGGAAAAAATGAGGAGCTTAGCTATGTGTGTAGGAGTATCAGATCTTTCTCTGTAGAAAAAGCTAAAGGCTGCAGTTTATACAGCGCTTTGGGGAGTGTGAGGCCGCTAGAGCTTTAATGGGGGGCAAGGAGATTTTAATAATGGAACTAATAAACAGGGCAGTCTTTAAATGGGATGCCATAGCTCCCAACTGTCCCTGATTTGGAGCAATGTCCCTCTGTCCCTCATTCCTCTTCATTTTTTCCCTCATTTTGGCCCGATCAATAGAGATGTATATAAGATGCACTTTTTATCTATCAAAAAGTGTTTTCCTCCATCTGATTTCTAAATTGCTGCACTTGTAAATTCCAAAGGCCAATATAAAGGAATAGTAGTAAAAAAAGCACTTGTGTGTTACCCAATCTTATTTTTTTGTACAATTCTCCTTTTAAGGGGGCATGGCAAGATTTGGCCTTTACACAAATCGGAGAAAGAAGCATAATTTTGCTCAGTTTGCTTGACCTGCTTAAAGTGAATCTGTCAGAAATTTTAACCACTTAAGGACTGCCTCCTGCACATATACGTCGGCAGAATGGCACGGCTGGGCACAAGCACTTACAGGTACGTCCTCTTTAAGTGCCCAGCCGTGGGTTGCGGGCGCGACGCCGCGACCCGGTCCGAAGCTCCGTGACCGCGGGACCAGATTGCCGCTGGAGTCCCGCGATCGGTCCCCGGAGCTGAAGAACGGGGAGAGCTGTGTGTAAACACAGCTTCCCCGTTCTTCACTGTGGGGCCATCATCGATCGTGTGTTCCCTTATATAGGGAATCACAATCAATGACATCACACCTACAGCCACACCCCCCTACAGTTAAAAACACAGATGAGGTCATACATAACCCCTTCAGCACCCCCTTGTGGTTAACTCCCAAACTGCAATTGTCATTTTCACAGTAAACAATGCATTTTAAATGCATTTTTTGCTGTGAAAATGACAATGGGCCCAAAAATGTGTCAAAATTGTTCGAAGTGTCCGCCATAATGTCACAGTCACGAAAAAAAAAAAAATCGCTGATTACCGCCATTAGTAGTTAAAAAAAAAAAAATGAATAAAAATGCAATGAAACTATCCCCTATTTTGTAAACGCTATAAATTTTGCGCAAACCAACCGATAAACGCTTATTGCGATTTTTTTTTTTAACCAAAAATAGGTAGAAGAATACGTATCGGCCTAAACTGAGGACATTTTTTTTTTTTTATATTTTTTGGGGATATTTATTATAGCAAAAAGTAAAAAATATTGTTTTTTTTTCTAAATTGTCGCTCTATTTTTGTTTATAGCGCAAAAAATAAAAACAGCAGAGGTGATCAAATACCCCCAAAAGAAAGCTCTATTTGTGGGAAAAAAAGGACGCCAATTGTTTGGGAGCCGTGTAGCCCGACCGCGCAGTGCCGAATCGCAAAAACTGGACGGGTCCTTTAGCTGCCTAAAGGTCCGGGTCTTAAGTGGTTAAACCAGTAAAAGGAAAACGGATGCCAACAGCTGAAAACACCAGTTATATGCATTTACTTTAATAGCCATAAAATTGCTAATGTATGGTTGCACAAGCATAACCATATGTGCAAACCTCAACAGTGCAAGGAGCAGTAACCTATATTAACCAGTCATATTTCCACTTCTGGAGTTAAGACAGTAAATGATAAACTCTGAATTGCTGTGGGTTAGGAAACATACATTTCCTTACTAAGCAAGCTCAGAAGTCAGCACAAACCACAGTCTTGACCTCATAGTTACCTGGTAATTACATTGCCACAACCTGAGAATGAACTCGCTTGACTTGTTTCTTATTAGTCTTTTTCTTTGTTCCAGAAAATGCCTGAAGACCTTCCTTTCAATATCAAAATAAAGGAACCAAGATGGGACCAGAGCACTTTTGAAGGCAGAGCCCGGCATTTCTTTATGGTGACAGATCCTCGCAACGTTCTACTTGGGCCGAAAGTACTAGAGGAAGCAAAGAACATTATAGAAAATTACAGGTTAATTTACTGATTGTTAAACCTTTTTTTATCTTTTAGAATTGGGCATATACTCTTCAAAAAGCAAACTGACCTAAAAACATTGGGTTGCAAAAACACTATACATTTTGCGCTTATTTCAAGTGAGCAAGCCCTGCTGAGGTTCACATTTGGATGTAGCATGGAAGGGATATAGTTACATAGTAGGTGAGGTTGAAAAAAAAGACACAAATCCATCAAGTCCAACCTATGTGTGTGATTATATATGTCAGTATTACCTTGTATATTCCTGTATGTTGTGGTCGTTCAGGTGGTTATCTAATAGTTTCTTGAAACCATCGATGCCCCCCGCCGAGACCACCACCTGTGGAAGGGAATTCCACATCCTTTCCGCTCTAACAGTAAAGAACCCGATACGCAGTTTAAGGTTAAACCTCTTTTCTTATTTTAATGAGTGACCACATGTTTTGTTAAACTCCCTTCCGCGAAAAAGTTTTATCCCTATTGTGGGGTCACCAGTATGGTATTTGTAAATTTAAATCTTATCCCCTCTTAAGCGTCTCTTCTCCAAAGAGGATAGGTTCAGTGCTCACAACCTTTCCTCATAACTAGAATCCTCCAGGCCCTTTATTAGCTTTGTTGCCCTTATTTGCACTCTCCCCATTTCCAGTACATCCTTCCTGAGGATTGGTGCCCAGAACTGGACAGCATACTCCAGGTGCGGCCGGACCAGAGTCTTGTAGAGCAGGAGAATTGTCGTTTTTATCTCTGAAGTTAATCCCCTTTTTAATGCATGACAATATTCTGTTTGCTTTGTTAGCAGCAGCTTTATCATCCTAGATTCCACCAGAGGTTCTCCCCCCCAGTGTATGAATTGCATTTGTATTTTTGCCACCCAAATGCAATATTTTACATTGAACCTAGTTGCCCACACCATTAATTTGTTTGGATCTTTTTGCAAGGTTTCCACATCCTGCGGAGAAGTTATTGCCCTGCTTAGCTTAGTATGCTGTTAACCATATTGCCTGCAATAAGGGAAGTATAGCTGCCCATCATTTCTGAATGTATGGTGAGTTCCAGTGACCCATGGTTATAAAGAGGATCAACGTCTATCTAAGCATGACAATACTGACAGTGACAACAGTGTGCCCCTTGGTATGGGTTGTAAAGGAACACTGGAACACGTAGTTACACTTGTAGTTCAAAATAGGCTGTTTTTTTATTTTCATCTTCGTGGCTGATTGGATTGAATTTGCATGTTATAAATCTTTGATATGCAGAAACAGAATACCAACACCAGGACTAACTGAAGACCAACTATGGAGAGCCAAATACATCTACGACTCTGCTTTCCATCCAGACACAGGCGAGAAGATGGTCTTGATAGGAAGGATGTCTGCACAGGTCCCAATGAACATGACCATAACTGGTTGCATGCTGACATTTTACAGGTATGTCCCCAGACATCCATGAAGTCAGGAAAGGTTAAAAATTAAGTAGCCAAAGGTTTCATTTACAAAAACTAAAAGAGGAAAGTGTTGTGTCATTTGGGAATGTGCTGCACTGGGAAAAAAAAGAATTTGGTCATTATATGCAATGCTTTCTCCATTGAACTCTTCTATTCTGTTCTATTTGTACCCATCCTGGCTAGAAAAACAGAGTCACAATGGTGGAGAGATCACGGATAACCGTTTGGTAAAATCTTTTCTGTAGTATTACAAGTTTAAAAATTCTTGACATAATCCTGTATTGAAAAGATAAAGAACTGACCTCTCCCTCTGAAAATGCTAGTTTCTATGCTTGTGCATTTCATGACTATGGTATTAACTACGGCTACTGCTATTAAACACTGACCCCATCCCTTCCCCTAATAACCACACAAGACTTGAATGGGGTAAATTGGCCAAAACTGACATTTTTATTAACAAAAATATATATGACTCTCAATAATTAACATAAAAACACATTAACCTTTTATTTATAACTTCCACTAGTTTATATCACCCTGGGGCACAAGGTCCAATCGGCATAACTCCTCACTGTACCTGCTAGTCACTTCTAGGCCTCCAACCGCTAAAACCTCAGACTCAGAGACAACTAGCAGGTACCCATATACTAACTGGGAGCCGTACCTCAGACGGGCCCTAACCATGCCTTCTAGGTGCCCATCTGACCTAGCAAGGACCTTGCACCCCGCCACCACTCGCGGCCATCCAAAAAAAACCCCTTACCTGTAAAAAAAATTAAAATAAAAAAATGATCCCTTAAAAAACAGGGCGGGAGGGTGGGAAGCTTCTTACCCCCTGCGCTCCTCGTGGCGACTGGTCCCTCCCCTTCCTTTTCCTATCCATGGGCTGACTTCCTCCTCCCCTCTGACACCCCACGCTGCCCCCTACGTCCTAGAGGCTCTGCCCCGTTAACCCATGTCATGCCGGCCCTCCACCTACAGCGCTGCTCCGTGCCTCTCTGTAAATACTTTCTGAGGTTTCACGCACACAGATTATTTGTAGGCATTTTTATGCCTATTGTAAATCTCGCAACACTTTCCTGCGCCTGGGTAGTTGCACATGCTGCATTCATTCTATCATATAAGTAAATGGTTGTAAATGACAATACCCTTGTTAAAGGCTGATGCTTCTTGGCACCTGTGTTTACACAACCATTGTATTTTCCAAATGTGAAATTTCTGCATTAGGTAAATGCATTGGACGCACATGTGGGAGTAAATGCTGATGCAGAGAAGCATCAGTGTTTACAAGAGTATGACAACATACAGCCATTCACTTGTATAGCAGGCTTTATGTAGCATGCGTGTTTCCATAGGCAAAGTAAAGTGCCAGGGAATTTATACTAGGCAAAATACTGTGCAGAGTATGTGTGCCTTGAGTTATTAATGCCAGCACAAGCATTATGACTTTTCTCTGTACTATATTTGCTGTATGCCTGTTCCAGGTCTTTGACTCAGAAGCATTGAATCCACCACATAGCTAGTCAACTAGCAATTTCAGGAGGCCAACATAGACAGCTGTAGTTATAAAGAGTAACTGCACATTTGTTTTTTAAAAAAAAATTCTCCCCCTTCTGGGTGATCTATGCACATTGCAAGGATTTTAACAAACTTTGTTGCAGATTCCTACCCTTTATTATTCTGAAGAAATCCCTGTGTGTTTTTCTATGTCCATGTCGTAAATGAATCTAAATGGGAGTGGTTTCATAATTATCAACCAGCAGGGCTCTAATGAGGAAAATGGCATGGTCTGTATCCCGTAATGCAGACTTCTGGGAAAACCAGCGAGCTAATCACACAAGCAGGAATCTATGTTTCTGGGGGGGGGGGGGGGGGGGTGTGTTCTGAACACCTCCAGGTAGCCATATTGCATTGTATTTTACAGAGAATTCCAGAGCTGCAGATTTAAAAAGAAAGGTCATTTTTAATAACATTCAATTACAATATGACTTGAATCGCAATTGTATATGCTATATTATTATTATTTTTCGATTTGCTTTTTTTTCCCCAATAAAAGTGGAGTTACCCTTTAAGCAGGGTATACATGTATCAAAATTCAGCGAGGTTCAGCAGGAACCTGCTGAATTTCGATGTGTGTGTTCCCCTTTCTTTTAAACAGGAGTTGGCTTCTGTCAATTGGTCTTGCTGGAAACTTAACTGTATATTCTGACAGGGGGGGGGAGTCCCCCCTGTCAGAATACAATAGCACAGTGGGGAAGTCCCTGCATCCACATTACTTGCATGGGTGCAGAGAACTGTGAGACTTTACAAAAGATACAGCAAGTGTTATCCACCAAGACAGTAGTGTGAAGTAAAATGCTCTACTCATATTTCTGGATAGTTCAAATAAACTAATAAACTATTTTATCCGCAGAACAACCCCAGCAGTCATATTTTGGCAGTGGGTGAATCAGTCCTTTAATGCCGTAGTGAACTACACCAACAGAAGTGGAGACGCACCAATTACAAACAGGTAAACTAATGTGCAAACCTCAGCTTTTTAGTACATGGCTGCACTACATTTAACTGTATTAATACATTGCATAGATACACAGTGATGGCTTAACATGGCTACTGTATGAACTACAGTATGCAACCAAAATCCATTCCAACTAGACATAAAAGAACAAAAAAATAAATTATCTGCTGGAAGCTGGTGTGTATCCTTTAATGCAGGTTCTGATTTAGATCTATGCATGTGCAAAGAGGTGTGTGTGTTTTTTTTGTAGCATTGGGCAGGAGCATTTCCTTTGTGCTTTGACATTTGGAGTGGATAGAGTTAACAGCCATTGACCCAGGTTCGCTAACACATCAAAATGTATGTTACATGTATTTTGAATATTGCTATTGACTTCGTTGAGGCCGTCAATGCACTAAAACACAGAAAGTAATGTGCATTTGTTTTCGTCCGAATTTCGGGTATTTATTGTTTTAACAAACGAAAACAAACGCGCAGAATCCGAAATCTGAAAGATCTGACATAAAAAAATGCTTTATTTTCGCTGCTACAACAGTTCGATATAGATAGGAGATTCCACATGACGCTGACAATAGCAATCTGTGTCTATCGAACCTGTGGTCGAATGTGCCTAACCTTAACTCTATTACACCAAGATTATTCTACATAGAGAGAAAAGATTCCACATTATAGAGACAGTGTTGGGGTAGACCATTCGACATGAACGACGAAGATTCGACAAAGCATTGAAAACATACAAACGTTGAATCTGTCATTGAAGGCTTATGGTGTCTGTCGAAAGTTCTAAGAAGATTCGACAAGCAGCTAAACTGTACAACGCCGCAATCATTCATTTCCAGTCAAATTCTTGGCCCATAAGCTATAGAAGAATTTGAATGTTGGTTGACTAGTAATAATAATTTATAAATATAATTATTACTAGTGTCATACAACATTAAAATTCTTCTATAGCTTGTAGGCGGAACATTCAACCGGAAATGTACGATTGCGGCTCTGTCAAATCTTCTTAGAACATTCGACAGACACCATAAGTCTTTAATGACACATTCGACCTTAATTAATACGGATTTTCGAAAGAAGGCATTTTTTAACGAAACAAAATAAATAAAAACGAATTTCGGTAGTAACTAAATAAATACATTTTGCGGACGAAGACAAAATATTTCAGTGTGCACTGTAGCCCTGAGATGGGAATAGACACTATTTAGCACATCAGATTTTTTTTTTTTTTTTTTTAAAGTTGGGTGTGAACACACCCAAAAACTCCACCCGGTGCAGAAAAAATGTGCACACACATAAAGAGTGTTCACAAAAACGTGCAGACGGGTGCAACGTCAAGTGGTCCTCCTGTGAAGAAGGACCCAAACCCTGATCCCCCGGGGCGTTAGGCTCCAGACGGGGACTGAGGTACTGTGGTCCGAGCAACCGAAGCCGACACGGACCCAACTTCCTCGGAGGGACTGCCGAAACAGAACCCTCCCAGTACTAGGTGGGGCTCCCCCGAAGGGAGACCCCATGAGAGCAGGCAGACTAAGCCAGAAGGCCATGTCCACCCACTCCCAAGACGTTCAGGGCTGGCCCGAGGACCCGCACCCTACTAATCACACAGTGACACAAAACGTGCACAACAAAAGAAGACAAAAACGTGACAAACATAGGCTTAAATTAAATAAAGTGGGGGGGAAAGGGATAGTGAAGAGGAGAGTGAAAGAAGTGGTCATTGTGTTCAACAATGACCAGGCCCTCCGGCCAGGAATAAAAAATAAATAAAAAATTCCTCCGGTCCTAGCCAAAAGGCCCGGCCCAGGGGGTAGGTGCTAAAAAAGCGTGTATCTGGTGCAGTGACCGTGGTATCTTAAATCAATGTGTCCCTCACACACAGTGATCTTCAGATACCCCTGGACTGCCACTCCAGGGGCACATGCACCATAGGCTTTTCCTTTCAAATCTAGCCCCCCGACCAGCCAGTGCAGCCCTCCACCCCTGCCAGCTAGAGAGCCCTTCAAGGTTTTCTTGGGGAGAACTGCCGCTCCAGTTAGCAGCCTCCGCCAATACTAGCCCATCCAGACCCTCCGTCAACCCGGCGGATTTGCATGGCCTTACCCCGCCTACTCTCAGGGCAGTACCAGCTCCTCCTACCGGATCGCTGACAGAGATAGCACTTACACCAGCCAGCCAGAAGGCCAGACTAGAACTCGGCAAAAAGACCAAGACCAAGCGCAGCACCCATCCTCACCAGGAGCACCCTTCCAGATGGCTCAGACTCAACCATTGGCCGCCCCCCAGTAACTGTCGGGCAGCACGGCGTAGTCCCTGCTGAAACCATCCTTCCAGGTACAATGACGTCTTTGGATTGCATCCACCCTCCCCATGTAGGAGGTGCTTCAGCGCTCCGCAGACAACTGATAAGAACAGATACCACACTCGATCCTTGCCAAAAGGCCGAGAAGCGGCAGGGAAGACACCACGATCAGCACGGCCGGAGTGCAATGGCCGAGCCTCGCCCTGGGAGAACCACCTTCATGATCATGGTGTCTCCCCTGCCAGCACATCAGATGGCATGCATTAAAATGCAATAGTGTAAATTGGCTTCTAGGGTTAATAGAATATATACTGTGTATTAGGATGCAAATGTGGCGTGCTTACCTTATGGCTAAAGGAGTTGAGTGGACTGGATAATTGACTTTATTGTGTGAACATTCTCAACACCTTTAGTAATTCAGTCCATGTGTGCATACCACTCAACTTTTTGAGATGGGAACGGGGGCACCCCAATTAGCAAAAGTATGTAGGCATCTCCTGCCACTCCCCCTTAAAGGATAATTATACAAAAAGATAAGTTAAACCCCCAAGTGCTTTTTTTTTACTCCAATTGGTTGAAAGGTTTAGCACTGGAAAAAACTTTTTGAAAGATAAAAAGACGCTTTTATATACAACTATATAAATTGGACCAAAATGAGGGACAAATGAGGAGAAAAGAGGGACTGAGGGACTTTCTTCCAAATCAGGGATAGTCCCTCGTAATCAGGGACAGTTGGGAGCTATGTGTGTTTTCAAGCATTTACCGTACCTTCACTATGTAATATAAGAAGAAATAAGAGTAAAGGAAAAAGTGATCTTGAAAACCCATATACAGTATTCCCTACCCCTGAATCTCTGCTGCTATTAACTGCAGCACTGCCCTTTAAATACATTCTAACAATAGGATATGCTTCCATTGGTAGTGCTGATAGAAACGGATATGTCTCATAAGTCAGATTGTATGCATGCATCATTCACTAAGCATACCGTACACACACCAGTATAGTATATATAATAATTGTCTTATTTTTCCTTGCAGCCAACTAGCGACAGCTTATGTGAGTGCTACTACAGGGGCTGTGGTGACAGCACTGGGCCTGAAGTCACTAACCAAGGTAAACATGTATGTTTTGTATAACACACATTACTGCTTACCCCACAGCTGACCTTTAGCCCTGGTTCACACTGCCTTGACTTGTCATGCCACTTGGGAGTTCAAAGTTGGACGACACGTCACACCCCATTAATGGCAATGGAGCCGTTCTAAGTCACTGCCACTTAAAAAAAGGTCCCTGCACTACTTTGGTGCAACTTTAACACAACTTTGACGTCCGGTAAAGAAGTTGTATGCAAGCCGCAGGTATGTCGGATTCAAAGTCGTGCGACTCTGAGGCCACAGCAGTGTGAACAAGGGCTCAGGTCTCATGCATACAGCCGTATCTGGCTATATAGAGTACATTTCAGCAAACTTCCCCACCAGGAAGTCTACCGGTGTTGCGGAAAGCCCACTATAATGCCTAGTACACACAATCGGTTTTCCCGGCAGTCAAAAGTCCGCCGGGAAAACCGAGAACCTGCTTTTCCCCGTGTACACACGGCCGGTTTTCCCGACAGGAAAACTGCCATGACAGCTTTGGTCGAGAAAACCGGCCGTGTGTATGCTCCACTGCAGTGTTCCCATAAGAAAACTACCGAGCAAAAAAACGCAGAGAATCGCGAAGGGAAAAAAGAGAACAAGGTTTTCATTTTTTTTGCTCGCAGTTTCCCTGTCGGGAAAACTGCTATGGAGCATACACACAGCCGGTTTTCCCGACCAAAAGCAAACATGGCAGTTTTCCCGTCGGGAAAACCGGTCGTGTGTACGAGGCATATGAGCCAATAGCTCGACGCGACTATACCTAGTTTTCACTACTTGTGCATCATTCTTAGTAAAGCAAGCAATGCCGTGACATTTGCTGTAGGCCTTATGAGCTTCTTAATGTTACATCTTCTCAGGTAATATATTTTCAGCATATTAAAAATCCTTTTTCATTGTTTATTTGCAGCATCTGCCATCCCTGGTTGGTCGTTTTGTGCCTTTCGCTGCTGTAGCAGCTGCCAACTGCATCAATATCCCCTTTATGAGACAACGGTAAGGTCATTTCCTTATGTTGTGTATATACATGATTGCTTACCACTGAAGGAAAAAAAGTGTCAATCGTGCACACTAGAAGTCTGTTTAATAAATTCTGATACTTGAGGAGGACTTTGACGTTTTTGAAATTTCACAAACCTGCTTTGACAGCTCACACAAGTAGCTTTTTACTATCAAAGGGTAGTCCCTGTATTGCAGGAATATGATAGGTGGAAGAGGCAGAGGGGTGTGACTGTATGTCAAGGGTGATTTGATAGTGAATATGAGGGGTGATATTGGTAACGGGGCTAGTGAGAAGGTGTAATCTTTGTGGCTGAGGTATGAAATAAATGTTCAATTAATTGTGGGTGTATGCTCTGGGCCCCCTAAGACCCCATACACACTGTTAGATTTTCTGCAGATTTCTGTCTTCAGATTTGCCAAAACCATATAATATGAGGTCAAACCTTAAGGCTCTGTTCACATATGAGCCGCATCCATCGCACAGCAGGGGTCCGATGCGTGCTGGTTCACCATTTCAGGTCCGATTTCAACCCGAATTTTAGGCTGAATTCAGACCTCAAACAGACCAAAAAAGGCATGTGTTTTTGCTGCAAAACGCACCGGACCTGCTGTGGAAATATGTGAACCGGCTCCATAGAAAGCCAGTCACATTCTCCTGCTATGCGAATTGGATGCAGGGAAACCAGCATCCAAATTGCATAGGTGTGAACCCAACCTTAGAGTTTCAATTTGTATGCAATCAGGCAGGCCCTTGCACTATATGGTTTTGGTAAAGCTGAAGACAAAAATCTGCAGAAAATCTAATAATGTGTATGGGGTCTAACCTTAGGGAGGATAAGGAGACTTATAGATCTCTGTTCACAGTTTGAAACAGGTGGGAGGCAGGGCAATGTTTTAATCATGGGGGGCTTCAATTATCCTGATATTGACTGGGCAGACTGAACTGCACATTCAACTAAGGGCTCTTTCACACGTCCGTTCAGTTTTTCAGATCAGTTTTTTTTTCATCAGTTGATCCGTTTTTCCATCAGTTTTTCATCCGTTTTTCCATCCGTTTTTCCATCCGTTTTTTCATCCGTTTTTTTTTTTCTTTTTTTGGGCTTTTTACATAGAAAAACGGATGTTAGCGGAACGGATGATAAAAAACGGATCATCCGTTAATGTCCGTTTTTCGTCCGTTCCGTTTTTTAGACGGAAGAAAAATAGGGTTTTCTTCCGTCCAAAAAAACGGAACTGAACGCAGACGGATGCTAACGGACGTTAGCGGATGCTCATCCGCTAACGGACGCTAGCCCATAGGGAAGCATTGCGGTCCGTTAACGGACGTCCAAAAAACGGACAAACGGAACGGACGTGTGAAAGAGCCCTAAGGGTCATCGTTTCTTGAACATAATTCAGGACAATTTGTCAAATAATGGAAGCCCCAACTAGAAAAAATGCTCTATGGGACCCTTTGATTACAAATACCACACGGCTGATTACAGATGTGGAAGTAACAGATAATTTAGACAATAGCGACTGCAGAGTAATTATATTTGCTATAAATTATAGGAAAGGCTAACACGGGTGAAGAATAAGTACTGTACACTTCATTTCAAAAGAACCAACCTTACTAAGCTGCGCTCCATGTTACATGACACTAAATAGGATTAAATTCTTGCAATTAAGAACACTGAAGAAAAGTGGGAGTGTTTTAGGAACATATTAAACAACTTTTGTCAGTGCATTCCACTGGGAAAAAATATAAAAGAAGAAAAGTTAAACATGGGTGGCTATGAATAAGGTAATAGGGCATATTAATAAGGCCAAAGGGTCACCATCCGCATTCTAAAACTAAATTACCACAACCAGGTGGCTTACAACTGAGAGTTTGGAAAGAATTTAGCCATGTTATAGCCAAACAATTTTTTTAATTTTTAAGGACACCTTACTGACGGAAATGGGGTACTAGTTAATTGGTGTAAAGAAAGTGTGGTACCAATATTCTAAAAATAGATAGCCAAATACCTGGAACCTACAGATAAGTCAGCCCAACATCAATAGTATGTAAACTATTGGAAGGAAAGTTAAGGGACCATATCCAAGAATCTGTTAATGGTTCTTCATAAATCCATGTTGGATAATGATACTATTCTCATTATTGCCAGATCAACCTTTTAACATTCTATGAGGAGATGAGCTGTAATTTGGATAGAGGGAGGCCTGTGGGCATAGAGTATCTAGATTTTGCTTATGCTTTAGATACAGTACCCCACAAATGCATAATTTACAAAATTAAGATCTTTTGGCATTAATAAGATTGTAAGTACCTGGATAAAATACTGGTTACAGAAGTGGGTTCAGAGGGTAGTGATTAATAGTGTATTTTCTGATTACTCTAGGGTTGTAAAGGGGGTACACCAAGCCTCTATTCTGGGACCAGTTCTGTTTAACTTGTTCAATGAGGTTGGAAAATTGGTTTATTCTAAGACCCCTTTCACACTGGGGCGTTTTTCAGGCGCTTTAGCGTTAAAACAAAAAGTGCCTGTAAAGCGCCTGAAAGAAGCTGCATCTGCAATTCCAATGTGAAAGCCAGAGTGCTTTCACACTGAGGCTCTGCGCTGGCAAAGCATCAAGAAAAGTCCTGCAAGCAGCTTCTTTGCAGCGCTTTAGGAGCGTTGAATACACTGCTTCTAAAGCCCCCTTCCCATTGAGAGAGCCTTTTTTAAACGCCAAAGCGCCTGAAAAACGCCCAGTGTGAAATGGGCCTTAGCAGCACTTTACCAGCGTTTTTCGAGCGCTGGCAGTGTGGAAGGGCTCTGAAAGCACTCAGGCTTCCACATTGGGATTGCAGATAAGACTTCTTTCAGGCGCATTACAGGCTTTTTTTAACGCTAAAGTGCTCGGAAAAACGCCCCATTGTGAAAGGGGTCTAAGTGTTTGCTGATGATACAAAGCTAAGCAAACCAATAGCTGCACAACAGGGTATAGCAACTGTTCAAGAAGACCCAAGTAAAATAGAGGAACGGGCAGCTATATGGCAGATGAGTTATTTAAAAAAAACATTATTGAAGAATGTAAAGTAATGCACTTGGGAGCTAAAAATATGAACACAAGTTACTAGCTAGAGGGAGAAGCTCTGGGGGAATCGAGGACAGAAACGGGATCTGGGGGTTATAGTAGCTTTGCGGGCACTTTTAACCCTTTTTCGGCCTTTAGCGGGGGTTAAAAGTGCCCCACTACCGGCCGAAAAAAACGACAGTAAAGCCGCCCCCTTACCGCTGATGCCAGCCTGCTTCAGTGTGAAACTGCTCTTAGATATGTGTCTTACCCAATACAATGGAGTTCATTTACTAAAACTGGAGAGTGCAAAATCTGGTGCAGCTCTGCATAGAAACCAAACTGCTTCCAGTTTTTTTTTTTTGTCAAACCTTAATTGAACAAGCTGAAGTTGAAAGCTGATTGGCTACCATGCGCAGCTGCACCAGATTTTGCACTCTCCAGTTCTATCATCCCCAATGTATTGAAGATGGTAGTGACAAACGCACACACACTCAGGTTGAACTAGTAGTATCTTTATTCAACATAAACAACTATGTAACTACCAGTATGTATAATTTGTTTATGTTGCATATCTTCATCACATGAAACACTAAACCATGATGAAGCAAAAAAAAAAAAAAAGACAATAAAATGCAGTACAGAAGCCACTTTTTATTTCTAGGATTCTGAATATGTGCGAGTCCTGTAAATTCTGCAAAAAACGCATAGGTGTGAACCAGGTCTAAGACGTTTAGTAACATAATGGGGTTAAAAAGGTAAAATTAGCCTTTTACAGTACAAAAAGAGCAAATAATCGCTACTGTAATATTACTTTCACTGTTCCACAAACAACAATAAAACCCCCTTACAGTAGCAATTTACTCTTTTTGTACTATAAAGGGCTAATTTTACCTTTTTAACCCCATTATGTTACTAAACGTCTTAGACCTGGTTCACACCTATGCGTTTTTTGCAGAAACGCACTACAGTTCATTTACCATGGTTTCCTATGGCACACGTTCACGTCTATGCTTTTTTCAGCTCCTGCCTATTTGGAAAGGGTCAAGGAGTGTTTTCAAACGCAAAACTGTGCTTTTTTTTTTTTTGGTTCAATATATTTCAATGGAGAAGCTGCAGAAAAGCATGTAATGCGTTTTTGCAGCAATTTGTGTTTTTAAATCTGCCCAACGACAACTTGGCCCCCCAAAAAAAGCATAAAAATGCGAACGCGCAAATTGCAGCAAAATCGCGTGTGCAAAAGTCAAAACGCACAGCAAAACGCACTGCAGAAACAAATAAAAAGAAAACTGCATAGGTGTGTACTGAGCCTTATGCTGGTCACACGGGTCAATTTTCAGGGGAATATTAATGCGAAAAATCAGTCGCTGAATGAAAGAATGTTTTAAAATGAATGTCATTTCTAAACAAAAAACAATTCCTTTGACCAAGAAGTTTAATATTATTTATTTTTCTAATGATATCTGATATTTACCAGATTCACCCTCTGATAGTATATACAGTAGATCTAATCTGTCAGTTAGGCCCCTTTCACACTGGGGCGTTTTTCGAGCGTTATTCACCTGCAATCCCAATGTGCTGGTAAAGCACCGCTAAGACCCTAACGTTTAAGGGCATTTTTTTTACATCGCTTTCAATTGAGAGGGGCGTTTTTGGATCGTTTTTTTCAGCGCCCAAAAGCTGCTGCTTGCAGGACTTTTCTCAAATCCCCGCCAGTGCAACGCCTCAGTGTGAAAGGGTAAGGCGTCTTTACAGCGCCTTCAATTAATTTCAATGGAGAGGGGCGTTTTTGAAGCATTTTTTTCAGCGCCCAAAAGCTGCTGCTTGCAGGACTCGGTGTGAAAGGGTCCATTGAGATGCATAGAGTGTTTTTATGAGCGTTTTAATAGCGATATTTTTAACGCTAAAACACTGTAAAAACGCTTCAGTGTGAAAGGGGTCTTATTCTCAGAGTGGATTAGAGATTTTGCTCCCTAACCATACAGTTGGTTATTTATATTTACAACTGCATAGAGATATTTAAGATGAAATTGCCTTTTTTTTTTTTTTACTTTACATATTAACTAAAATTATACACCACACTTTTTTAAGGCAATTAACCGATTAATTCAAATCGGCCAAATAATCGATTATGAAAATAATCATTAGGCTTCATTTCCATGGATGTTTTTACAGCCACTTTTCTGAGCTTTTTTTGCAGCTTAAAAACAGCTCTCCATGTTAGTCTATGTCCTCATGCCCACCATGACGATTTTGAGCTGTAGATGGCTGAGCCGTTTTTAAGCTGCAAAAAAAAAAACAGGACCAGTGCATTCTGAAGCTCCAGCCTTAGAGCTGTAAAAACGCCAGGCGTTAAAAAACTAAAAAAAAAAAACGCTCAAAAACGCAAAAAAAAACTAGTTTTTGAGCTCCAGCTCAAAAAAAAAAAAAAAAAAACACATGGACAGGCGTTTTTAAGCTGTAAAAAAAGTGGCTGGAAAAACGTCCATGGAAATGAAGCCTAAGTTGTAGCCCTAGATTTAATGCGGATACGGCACCAGGTGAGTTTAATTACCACCTTAATCAGCCACAGAACCTGTGTAATTTATATGTCTTTGGTTTTAAAGCGATCCAATACACAGACCGCTGGGTCACTTTGCAATCATAAAGTTTTTGAACCTGCAATCCACCATGGTTCTACCATATGAGTAGGGATGAGCCCCAGCGTGTTCGCACACTCCACGTGCAGAGCCCGCCAGGAAGTCTGCACGGCGCTGCGCTAATCACAGGCAGGGAGACATTTCCCGATGCCCGGCTGCAGAGACCGGGAAATGTCTCCCTGGCTGTGGTTAGCGCAGACTTCCTGGCGGGCTCTGCACGTGGACTGTGCGAACACGCCGGAGATCATCCCTACATATGAGCATGTTCAGATTACACATAGGGAACTGTACAAGGACTAACACCAAGACACATTCAAGTACTTACATTGGTTGCTCTGTAATCAGTTCTGTGATGCATTTTATGTAGGTTTCCCTGGGATGTATCTTGTAAGAAAACTGTCATACGTGACACATGGAGGCTGCCATTGCTGAGCCATCCTTCTGTAAATGCTAGTTACTTGGCTGTCTTGCAGTAACCCAGTGGCTTCACAATTTGGGATCAGTTCCCTAAACAGATACACAGATCCTGACTTCTACTGATATGTATGCCTGCTAGTGACTCAGACAACATCCAGGCAATTAGCATTTTCAGAAGGCCCACATCATTGGCAGCCTCTGTACTACAACCATGATAGGATACTTTAAACACATGTTGTTTTTTTTTGTAATCACAAAGCCAGGCCCCAGCCTTATGAAGAGCACCTGACAATCATTATTGGCACACACCTGTATCTCTCTGCAATTACCCACAAGCTGACCTTACTTATAGTGACCTAGTGAAGGAAAGCAGGTATTATCCAAGCAGTGGGCTCTTTGTTCCTGAAGTGTGTACAGGTACTACTATATATTGTCAGATCAGTACCAAGCAAATACCCATTATTGAGTGAAGTGCACAAGCGGCCTGGATTGATACCCCCCAATGAATGTGTATTATTTTTTTAAACTTTGATCTCAGCTTTGCTAGTAAATCTTGATGAGTTGAGTTTGACATTTATTGTTACCACACCACTGCTGTATAATCCATATGTCCTCCACAGTTTATTACTGGAACTCTGCAAATATGTATGGCATAGGACTGTACAGAACTGTGGCCCTTACCTTTGGTGTATGACTGTATGGTTCATTTACCAGAGAACCTTAAAGTAGAACTATAGGCACAACTTTTTTTTTTTTTTTTTTATATAATGTAAGGGAGGATTATAACCCCTGTCAGGTTTTTTTTTCTCCATCTGTGTCCCATTGCAGAGATTTCCCTTCACTTCCTGTCCCATAGCTAAACAGGAAGTGAGAGGAAATCCCTGCAAATTAAGGGAATTGCTTGGGGACCCCCAGGTCACCAGAACTAGTGTCCTCATTGGCAGATTTCCTCCCTATTACTTTTCTGGGGGACAGTTCAGAATTTGGAATTTTCTTTTACTTTCAATGACGTCCTCCCAGAATCCTCCTCTCGCGCACTCCTGGAATCATCCGTGAGCGGCGGGTCTAGAAGAGCCGGCGCATCACGGATTGCGGTAAATTGCCGCTGATAGCGGCCGTTTACCACGTGATCATATGTGGTATGCATATGCTGTGTGTGAGAAATAACCTGCTAATATGACAGAAACAAGAATTATTTTTACAGAATTTTCATTCTTTTTTCTTTTATATCGCAAGATTTCTTAAAACCAGAGGTGATCAAATACCACCAAAAGAAAGCTCTATTTGTGTGAAAAAAAGAACAGAAATTTAATTTGGGTAAAATGTATGACTGAGTAATTGTCATTCAAATTGTGAGAGCACCGAAAGCTGAAAATTGGTCTGGTTAGGAAGGGGGTTTAAGTGCCCAGTGGTTAAAGGGGTGGTTCCCCCTAAAACAAATTTCTAACAATACATTCGTAAGACCCGTTACACTGCGGGTAGGCTGGCTTTTGTTTAGTTTTTTTAGTACATACCTCGATATCGTTCGGCTTCTTTCGGAAAGTCGTGACGTCACGTATGTGCCCGTCGGAGGAACGTCAATCAACTAGGAACGCCCACCGCCAAGGGACGAAACGGCGATATCGAGGTATGTACTAAAAAAACAAAACAAAAGCCAGCCTACCAGCAGTGTAACGGGTCTTACGAATGTATTGTTAGAAATTTGTTTTAGGGGGAACCACCCCTTTAATAAAGGAAACCTGTAGTTATGCAAGCATCTAGTATTGCTGACCTTCTCTTTCAAAAATTTTAGTAGCCTGACCACCATGTTGATCCAAACACTTGAAGTTGCTGACTCTGAACAGATCTCTAGATTAGGAGTTCTGACTCCCCTGATCTGCATATCTTTCAAGTCAGTGACTCAGAGGGTGGTAAAGCCATTGTATCAGCTAGGGTTGTCCAGATACCGATACTAGTATCGGTATCGGGACCGATACCGAGTATTTGCGGGAGTACTCGTACTCGCGCAAATGCTCCCGATACCTAACTAGAATACTTTTTTTGTATTTATCAACATGTTCTATGAAAATTCTTTGAGTTTTTTACTACTGCGTGACAAGCAAATAAAACATTTTTATTCATTTTTACTCATTTTTAGTCTTTTATAATGTCTTGAGTTAGAGTTCTTCATAATTCTAAAGAAAATATCCTTAGTCTGTATTGTGGTTTGAAAACTGTCACATGACATTTAAAAAAAGTATCGGTATTCGGTATCGGCAACTACATGAAAAAAAGTATCGGTACTTGTACTCGGTCCTAAAAAAGTGGTATCGGGACAACCCTAGTATCAGCATGGCAGCCAGGAAAATGGCATTCTCAAAAGTAGGTTAGCATATCTCGCAACTGTCCCTGATTTTGAGCAATGTCCCTCTGTCCCTCATTCCTTCTCATTTGTTCCTCATTTTGGTCTGATGTATATAAAATGCGCTGCTGTCAATCAAATCCAATGACGCGGGGCCGAGTCCTGCACTTGGCGGCTTTGGACGGCAAATGCTGGACTTGGGAGAGCGCTGCCCAGATGGGATTATCTGAGGTGGGGAGGAGCCGAGAGAGCTGCTGGGGGACCCCAGAAAATGCCATTCGGGGCCACTCTGTGTAAAACCAGCTGCACAGTGGAGGTACAGCGAATGGCACCTGGTCCCGTCGCCAGGTAGCCTTTTCATACTTATGTGATTTAACGCTTAACAAAATATTCAATAAAGGTAAGTATGACATGTTTCTTATTTAAAAAATAAAAAATTAAAAATTGAACCTATAGTATCACTTTAAATTTCCTGATAAACCATTTATTACAGGTACGTATAGCACTGTCAATTTACACAGCACTTGTATATGTATATATATATTGTACATTTGCATCAGTCCCTGACATTTTGGAGCTGAAAGTAACATTCTCACATACACACACACTGGGGCCAATTAACCTACCAGAATGTTTTTGGAGTGTGGTAGAAAACCCGCACAGGGAGAACATGCAAACTGGTAGTGCTTAGGGTGACCACATTTCCAAACTACCATTCAGGGATACCCTCCCTTCTAAAAAATCAGCTTGTGCTGCAACGAATCACAGCACAGTGATTAGACACAAGAGGCAGGATTTATGATTTCTCCAATCACAAGCAGGGGGTGGGATTGTGCTCCTCCGGGCATTCCCAGCCAGGACAAGTACTGTCAGTGAGTAAAGCGGTGATGTGGCGGCATTTTTTGGGGGCATCAGATTGGCCCCGGGGTGGCTGTGTCGGTTTCATTCCGGGACACTGTATTGTCCTGGAATGAATGTGCCCGGGACAGACCTGCAAAATGCGGGACTGTCCCGAGCAATCCGGGACATGTGGTCACCCTAGTAGTGCTGTAGTTGGGATTTGAACTGACAACCCTAGTGCTGCTAGGTGGAAGTGCTAACCACTTAGCTACTACTGTGTTTCCCCGAAAATAAGACACCGTCTTATATTTATTTTTCCTCCAGAAATCACACTATGGCTTATTTTCGGGGGACGTCTTATTTTTTTTACCGGCAAGTATAGTACAACAGTATGGAGCCGACCTTACCGTATTTATGGGGCTGCCGACACCTCTCCGTTCACTTAGAGATACCATGGAGCAGATAAGAAGGGCTGCACGACTTCTTTACAGCTCCTGAGCTCCACACCAGTACAGTACACCTATCACGTCTTGTTTTCCCGCCCGCGCCACTACGCATACGACACGCCATTGCTACGTCTTATTTTCGGGGATTCGACACGCCATCACTACGTCTTATTTTCGGGGGATGTCTTATATTTCGATCTTGCGTCGAAATCCCGCTACGGCTTATTTTCGGAGCACGTCTTATTTTCGGGGAAACACGGTATGTAACTTAAATCTGCTTGAAGATTTCAAATGCCCAAAAATGTAAAAACAAATCTTCAAAACCTTTATTGCCACCCTGCAAATGGGCACGAATAGCTGCGGTTGCCTGTCATTGCAATTTATGGGCTTGGCAGCTGCTATGATTTACACATAGATTCTTGCAGCACAGCATTCTTGCAGGCAAGTGGCTGTCATGTTAATGGTGCCTAAGCAATCCATTCAGTGTGTATACAGTCACAGAGGTTCTGGCATTGCAGAGTTGTTTGTAGATTAAAACCCCCCGATTTATTTATTACAGGTACTTATCTAGCGCTGTCAATCTATTCAGTGTTTAACATATACATTGTACATTCACATCAGTCCCTGCCCTCAAGGAGCTTACAATCTAAGGTCCCCAATTCGCATTAATACATGCACATACTAGTGCAAATTTAGCAGCACACTCTTTGGAGTGTGTGAGGAAATCCACACAAACACAAGGAGAACATGCAGGTAGTGCCATGGTTGGGATTGAAACCAACAACCCAAGTGCTACTAGGCAGAAGTGCTAACCACTTAGCCACTGTGCTGCGACTATCCACACTTGAGCGTTTCTAATTGTCCTTATTCTCATTGCTCAGTCACCTTACCCTCTACACCCTTTTCCCAAAAAGGGATGGGTACCTTTTCTGGCAGGTGCCCACACTCGCTCGGATCATCCAGGAGATGCAAGCAGAAGTTTGCCCCCATCCCACTCCCAACCTTCACAGACATGTCACAGATCCCAGGAGGCTGCGGGACCATTCACTGGGTCCAGCACGGCTCACACATGCACAGTGGAAAGCCTGTGAAGCTGCAAAGAGTCAAAGCTTGCTTCCCACAGTTAACATGTCGGCGCTGTGGACCTGAAGGCAGGTAAAGAACCAGCCCAGGTGAGGACAGCGCTGGATCCCTGGACAGCTGAGTGTCTGTTTATTAAAAGTCAGCAGCTACAGTTTTTGTAGCTGCTGGCTTTTAGTTTTTTTGGAACCTGGCTGAAGCTCTGCTTGGGTGTAAATGCAGGCTGAAGAAAGTTGTACAATCTGATTGTGTAGTGAATGCAGTGGCGGTGCGTCCATAGTGGTGCGACTCCCCCTCTCTCCTGCACCCGTCACTCAACAATACATAGATTCATGATTTGCACAATCCTATGTATTGTCGCCGTGGCCGCCCACTATTCAGGTGGCCGGCCCCCTGTTGAGTGCTGCCCATCTGAATAACAGCAGTGGGTGTGTTTTGGAAGTGTATAACGGAGCCAGCGGCTCTGATAGGCTTCCCGATTACAGCCTGTGGGCTCTAATCGGCTTCCATATGGTTAACCAAAGGGCGCACAGGGTGTGCGTTCCCTGGATAACACTGACACGCATCTCAGCCAATCGGGTTCACCGGGTCTGGTTATCGGTCACCTAATTAGCTGAAGCGACATTGAGGGAGCATGGAGGAGGATGGCTGACCCTAGAAACGTAAGTGCTGGGCGGGGGGAACTGGCGGTAATTGAGGGGGGAAAACTGGCTGCGTTTGATGGCACAGTGGCTGCGTTTGGCACAGTGGCGACAATTGATGGGCACAGTGAGGCTGCAATTGATCTTTTTTTTTTTTTGGTTTGTTTTTTGGGCCCCCCAAAAAAATTGGAGCACCAGCCGCCACTGAGTGTATAGTGAGCTTAAGATTTTTGATCATACATGCACATTCAACCTTTCTCTGGTGTCCACAGTCAGCCAACCATTTTAAATAATTATATTGAAAATTGGGAAACCACTTAGAACTCTATTACTGTGCTGAATTCCATATACCAGCAATGGGTAAAGACAGATAATTGGGGACTTTTTATTTAGCACACAAATATTTTTAATTTATCAATACTTCAATTTTATTATCAGGTACTATGCTATATAGTTCAGCTCACAGCAACCCATTTACATCGGTCTGACTTAACAGAAGGTTGGTGGTTATGTGGATTACTGCAATGATTTCTTTCCTTTCTGCTTTAAAATGTGTAGGGGCAGGTTAACACAAGGGTCTTTGTTGAGGGGCTTTTGTTCACATCAGACGTGCTTGTTTCTCTATATGTCAATGCAAAGGCAGGTTGATGCATCTTGGGAGGTCAGGTTATTTGCACATTTTCGATAACCTCAGAAGCATCTTAACCTAAAATCAAATACAAGCAGATTGAACCTGAAAGCAAGCTGCATTGGCCCTTCGACCCAAGTTATAGCTTACCTCCACAGGCCCTAAGTGCCGGTTCACACTGTAGCGGTCAGGCATCGCATGTGAGTCGCACCACACTTCTGTGCAGATCACATGCAATATAAATTCGTCCATACAGATTGTATGGCTGAATTTGCGTTCGGATCCGATTTCTGTTCGAATTTTACAGTTCGCACTGCGATATGCGAACCAATCTGGGGGTGTCATTAACTTTCTATTGCAACCCGCAGCTGTTCGTATAGAGCAGTGTGAACTGCCTGCGAGTTCTATGCAATGCGGGAACTGGCACTGGCGTGAACCAGCACTTACTATGCAAACAGAAATAGTTTGCATTGTCAAAGCCTACCAATCAGATTCCAGGTGTAATGGGGTAGCTGCCTTTTCAATAAAACTGTTCTGCTTTGTTTTTAATTAGAGAACTGAAATGTGGGATCCCAGTTACAGATGAAAATGGAAACAGACTCGGGGAGTCTACAAAAGCCGCCCAGCAAGCCATTGTCCAGGTGGTTGTATCACGAATTGGCATGGCGGCACCGGCCATGGGTAAGTGAAATTCCTCTTCTGTTCCTCTGCTTGTTACCATTTATACGTTGGGTAAGGTTAACCTAGTCTTAACAAATGTTGAAATGCTAAGCTGAATTCCAGCTTCTATTGACTTATTTGACATTTCACAGACTAAATTGAAATTTTACACGCTGTACATGTCTGTTAATGGTATTTTTCATTAATAAAGACTAGCAAATTGCTTTAAAGGTCATGAAATACCAGCACTGATTTCATGCTAAGATGACTTTAATGTATCTTTTTGAAACCTAACTGGATTTTATTTTTCTGTAAAGAACCAATTTAAATGAATTTTCCACTTTTAGACAAATGGAGGACCCCTGCGTCTTATCCATGCTTAGGGCAACACAAATCATAATCCATGCTAAACCATCAAATTTTTCTATGATGTCAGAATGTAATGTTAGATCTTTACTTTATCCATGGCCTTTCCATAGATGGATACCTCTATGAGGGTTATGCCCTGTACACACGACCGTTTTTCATGATGAGAAAAATGCAATTTTTTAAATTGGTCATTAAAAACGATCGTGTGTAGGCTCCAGAGCATTTTTCTCAATGAGAAAAATGGGCATTTAAAAATTTAGAATGTGCTCTATTTTTTCTCTTCGTTTTTAACGTCGTCATTTTTCTCGTTGCGAAAACCGGTCGTGTGTACGCTTTAACGATGGGGAAAAAAAACGCGCATGCTCAGAAGCAAGTTATGAGATGGAAAATTAGCATGATCAGCCCAAAGGTGGCGCCATTCGAATGGAACTTCCCCTTTATAGTGCCGTCGTACGTGTTGTATGTCACCGCGCTTTGCTCGAACATCTTTTATCATGATCGTGTGTATGCAAGGCAGGCTTGAGAGGAATCGCGTAGAGAAAAACTGTTTTTTTTCCATGACATGAAAAATAGTCGTGTGTATGCGGCTTTAGTGATGCCCTATGCCCCTTTTTTTGTAGGCACTGGCCCACGCTGTAAAGCTTTGAAGAGTGACCCAGCACCCCAGCTCTTTTTTTTTTTTTTTTTTCTAGTTTTTTGGTCCTTCTATAAGCACTATTTAATTCAACCAATTTATTCCTTGGTATAGGGCAACATTTTAATTGTATTTTTGTGTGCCTGAGAATTGCAGTTGGGCTGCTTTCACACAGGCTTTGCGATTAGGTCTGCCTTTCTGTTTTTCAATTGGACCTGATCAGAAGCTCAATGTAAGTTTGTTGGCAGGTGAATGTAAATGGAACAGTACTGTTTGTTTGCACCTAAACCTGACAGATTGGAAGTAGCCTGATGTAAACGAACGCAAGTTAAGCCCTGTACACACGATCGATTTGTCTGATGAAAACAGACTGATGGACCGTTTTTATCAGACAAACCGATCGTGTGTGGGCCCCATCGGTTTGTTTTCCATCGGTGAAAAAAAAAATAGAACATGTTTTAAAATTGTCCTATGGATAAAAAAACTATAGAAAAAAACGATCGTCTGTGTGGTCATTGGTCAAAAATCCACGCATGCTCGGAAGCATTGAACTTAATTTTTCTCAGCACGTCGTAGTGGTTTACGTCACCGCGTTGGATACGGGCGGATTTTTGACCGATGGTGTGTAGGCAAGACTAACAGACAAATTTCTCACCGCTCGGTTGCAGTGACTGTGTAGGCAAGACTGATGAAAGTCAGCTTCATCGGATATCCGACGAAAAAATCCATCGGACTAGATTCCATCAGATATCCGATTGTGTGTACAGGGCTTTAGTTTACATCTGGTTGCCCAAGGAGTCTTCATGGGTCCACTAACATCTGCTGCCAAAATGTGGACAGAAAAATTAATGGGCACGGATGTTACGTTTGCCTTTTTCAGCTGGGGATTAAAGCATGACATTTTAATCCTTTTTATTCCAGTTTACACATTTATCTTTAGTTTTTTTCAGTTTTTCACATGTTAATTTTTTTTCTAGCTGTTTATGTTTTTCGCCTGAAAACAGATGTAAAGAGAACGGACGTAAACATACATTTACATCCGTTTATGTCCCCAAAAATGGAAAAGGATGCATCTTCTTTTTTTTTTTTTTTTTTTTTTTTTTTAATCTGCAGACAAAGGGACTAGATGTAGACTTACATTGTGGTTCAGTCTGGATCTGTCCAAAAAAAATGTACAGACGAATCTAGCCTAAACGCCCCTTTGAAAGGGTCCTGACACTTAGGCCCCGTACACACGACCGGATCTATCCGCTGGGATTGATCCGCGGATCAGTTCCAGCAGATAGATCCGGTCGTGTGTACGGCCTAACGGACATTTCCCGGCGGATAAAAATCCAACAGACGGATTCCCAGCGGATAAAAATTTCTTAGCATGCTAAGAAATCTATCCTCTGGAATCCAGTCCAGTGGACTGATCCAGTCGTCTGTACAGACTCATCGGATCAGTCCGTCCGCTCCCATCCCACGCATGCGTCGTAATGATTCGACGCATGCGTGGAAGTATTTACCTTCCAGGGTCGCGCACGACGGCGCGGCCACGTCACCGCGGATGTATTCCGCAGGGATTTTGATCTGATGGTGTGTACAGCCATCAGATCCAAATCCGCCAGAGGATTTATCCACTGGAAATGGTCCGGCGGACCGTTTCCAGCGGATATCCTCTCGTCTGTACGAGGCCTTAGTGGGCTTTGGAAGGATGAGTGGCAAGTCTGTCTTATTATATAGTCACCTGCACCCATTATAAGGGACACTGGTTGCCAAAGATCTTTGTGCAAATAAACAGTCTGAAATCATCATTGATGCTTTATGTATGTGTGAGTTCCCTTCCCAAGCTTTAGTATATCTTCTTGGAATTCATGGAATCTATTCTAAACCTTACTCTGTTGAATAATCTTTTTTGGGGTGTGGTGACACTAGATGTTAAAGTGAGATGACCATCCTCATGCTTGGAAATCTGGCCCCATATCTGGATTCTCGAATGCCCTATGGGCCTCTGTTTAGCATTCTCAGTAATCATTTACAATTTCGGATAGAGCAAGAAGATCAATTCCTCTTTTTTTCCAAAGAATGTGGTCATTTAGGGTTAATCCTATGCCATTTTAAAAGGCCTTTGAATGCACCTCAGCACAAGAAAAATGATACCTGCACTATTTTAAAGCAAGCCACCACAACGCACATGAGTTTTTCCTTGCTGTATATGTGCATTGAGGTGCCAGCACCATACCACAATGCACGTATACCAATGCGTAAAAATGGTTGCAGTAATGCATACAATACGCTATAGTGTGAATGGGACCTTAAGGCTCAGTTCACACATATGCCATGCGAGAACTCTTGCAATTCCAGTGCGGATTCCTGCATTGCATGTCACCCACCGGCGGTTCACACTGCCCTATGCAAACTGCTGTGGGTGTCAATAGAAAGTTCGCATATAGCGGTGCAAACTGTCAAATGGTGCAGAAATTGGTTGGCATAGGTGTGAACAACCATGCGATCCGATTCCAGCGCGGACTAAATAAAGGTCCTGCACCATTTTGGTGCGAATGTTATTGCGATTTCAGCCATACAATTTGTATGGCTGAAATTCGCATCGCACAGACATCGTATGTGATCTGCGCAGCAATACGGTGCGAATCACATATGTGTGAACCGGCACTAAGGGTTCGTTTGGTGCTCAAGAAGGCGTAGCTTTATTGATTTTCACTGAAAGTATGGTCTGTAATGGACTACAGCTGAAACATAAAGACATACAAAATGTACTGTCTTTAATATTGTTAGGAAATCAACATCCATACAGTACATACTCGACATTGAGCTACATGAGTAATTGTTGTCAAAATGTTGTCAATGATAACCAACTTGAAGTGGAATTCCAGGCTCTAACTAATGAAGTCTAAACTGCTCCCACCACCTTTCTAACCACCCTGTAGAAGGAAGATCCTTATAATTATTCTCAGGGCGCTTCAGTCTGGTCACGTGATTGCCCCAGCAGTTGGGTTCAGGGGGAGGAGTAAACGCCGACAATGAATGGAATGCCTGGATGGTGACATCAACCATAGGCTTACGATGGGGCATCCGTTGTGGGCGTTGCCTCCTTTGTCCTGAAGTTGTCGCTGGGAGCCAATCACATGATCAGACCGGAACGCCCTGAGAATAGGTAAGTATAAGCACTTTCCTTCTACAGGGTAGTTTGTATAGGTGTTGGAAGTTGTTCTAAGCTTGGTTGGATCAATCCTGGAATTCCACTTTAAGTTGATGTACTTTAGGGAGCCTCTATAGAACTTTGATCTGAGAAAATAATTATTCAATGTGGACAACATTGCTGAGGAGGGAACTTGCATTAGGGTCTGAACAGTAATGAATAGGAAAGGGCTAAGGACATCTAGGACCATTTTCATATCGTAAAAAATAATTTAATAACTACGATATATTTGTGCTGCTCATGATGTATTAATATTTGTTATAGTGTGTACTAGGCTACACAGAGTATAATGTACAGCAGGTATAAGGCTTAGATATACTATTAGTGTTCCTTGCCTTTTATGCCTAAATCATGTCTCTTTGTCTTTCTTAGCTATCCCACCTGTAATTATGAATTTTCTGGAAAAGAAGGCATTTCTTAAAGTAAGATTCAACACAAAGTTCTGAATGGTTAACTGTTCCATAAAACCGTTGTATTTGTATTTCTTTGTATATTATTACACTTAAGGGGGTTTTAAAGAGGAAGTAAACCCCAACGGGTTTTACTTCCTCTTTTGCTGTGTGCAAACCCTGCACATGAAAAGCATAATGGGCTAGTATGCATCGCATACTAGACCATTATATGACACTTGCCTGCAAACGAAGCCCATGCCATCCGCGTCTATCTTCACCCCTCTTCTTTACAGGGTCGGAGCCGCGTGAGGACACTCCCACGCATGCGCACGTGAGCCGTCAGTCACGGCACGCGCTGGGGAAGAAACGGCACGGAGGTCCATTTCTTCACAGAGCATGCGCCGATGACGACATTGGCGCACTACAAGTGACATATTTCCCTAAACATCGCATGTTTAGGAGATATTTCCTCTATAGGTTAGGCTTACCTGAAGATAAAAGTAAGACAAAAGGGTTTACAAACACTTTAAAACCTCACGTTTTTTTACCTTGATGCATTCTATGCACCGTGGGGGGACCCCAAAAAGGGAGCATTTTGGCCACTCTGTGCAAAACCCTTGCACAGAGGATGTAAGTATGAGTCCGATCTCTCCATAGACAAGCAGCGGCGCTCGACAAGCCCCTCCCCGCTCAGTGAGCAGAGAGGGACCTGTCATCCACCGGCTCAGCGGAGATCAGCTGGTGGACGCCGCTGACGGATCCGTCCTGGTGTGGAAAGGGGCCTAACATGTTTGTTATTTAAAAACAAAGCTTTACAATCACCTTAAAGTGGAGGTTCACCCAAAAAAAAAAAATTTAACATTAGATTGAGGCTAATTACGGGAAGCAGAATGGGGTGTTTTTTTTTAAATCAATGCAGTACTTACCGTTTTAGAGATAGATCTTCTCCGCCACTTCCGGGTATGGGCTGCGGGACTGGGCGTTCCTATTTGATTGACAGCCTTTCCGACCGTCGCATACAGCGTGTCACGAGTTTCCGAAAGTAGCCGAACGTCGGTGTGCAGGCGCCGTATAGAGCCGCACCGACGTTCGGCAACTCGTGATGCGCTGTATGCGACTGTTGGAAGGCTGTCAATCAAATAGGAACGCCCAGTCCCAAAGACCATACCCAGAAGCGGCGGAGAAGATCTATCTCTAAAACGGTAAGTACTGCATTGATTTAAAAAAAAAAAAACACCCGATTCTGCTTCCCGTAATTAGCCTCAATCTAATGTTAAAACATTTTTTTCGGGTGAACCCCCGCTTTAAGGGTCTATTTATAAAACATTCATTGGACACATGTCATACAGGTTTGTTTACATTTTCCATGTATTTTCTGTAATAGATTAATAATTCCTATGATTGTCAGCTCCATCTTGTGGCCAAAATGGGAAATAATCTATTAAAGAAAATACGGGGGAAATCTGTCTGGCCTGCCTGAATGTGTATGTCATTTGTTCAACTAATGTTTTATAAATAAGACCCCCTTAGCTATAAATGTCTCAGATACATACAGTAATGACTGCACAACATTATATAATTATAGATTATATATATATATATATATATAATCTATCTATATATCTCAAACTTACAATTTTAGTCTGCAGCCAATATCATTTTTTGTAACTAAACTGATAGCTCTGTTTTATGTTTAGTTTTCCATTTGCTTTACCAGAAGCATTGCATAGAACCATTGATTGAGTTGTAGGCAGCCTATTACATGGTATAAATTCTTCTATTTAATTAATCTGCTTTTTAAAGTAGATTATCACAAAGATCAGAGTCCTCTTCACCCACCCTGTATCACCTTTAGCTATGGGCATTGCCCCTTTTGTTAGAGTGGAATGCTTTTGACCTTGAATTTTTGCCAGTGGTTTTCTGGCTGCCTGGTCTAATGATGTCACGGATTCTTTATCTTCTCCTCTTTGTGGCGGTAGTGCAATGAATGGCGCTCATGAAGCGACATGTAAACATTGCGCAGTACAGTAATTATCTGTACCCAGCTGCATGCTCAGAAGGCAGGTCTATGGCAATATTGCCTCAGAGGACATGGGTTGAATGATGCTGGCAGTCATTTAACCTGGAAAAGCTGGTAACACCTTGTGGCGAAAAAGTACTGTGGGCTTGAAGGTGAGTATTGCAGCAGAAGTTGTATTTTTTTTGCTAGGCTATTCACTTTATTGTTTTTGTTTGGAGATCAGATTTAAAACATAAATAAACCGTCTTGTCTATAGAAATGCCAGGGATGCAATGTTTCTTATTACAACAGTAGGGGTTATCCTGTGATATTAATGAAACTTCGGGCCAGATTCACAGAGCAAGTACGCCGGCGTATCTACTGATACGCCGGCGTACTTTCAAATTTCCCGCATTGTATCTTTAGTTTAAATCCATAAACGAAGATACGACGGCATTTGGGTAAGATCCGACAGGCGTACGGCTTCGTACGCCTTCGGATCTTAGATGCAATACTTCGGCGCCCGCTGGGTGGAGTTCGCGTCGTTTTCCCGCGTCGGGTATGCAAATTAGCGATTTACGACGATCCACGAACGTACGCGCAGCCGTCTCATTTTCTAACGTCGTCTGTAGTCGGCTTTTTCCGACGTATAGTTAAAGCTGGTATTTTGCGGCGTATAGATAGACTTGCCATGTTAAGTATGGCCGTCGTTCCGTGTCGAAATTTGAATTTTTTTTTTTTTTTTTTTTTGCGCAAGTCGTCCGTGAATAGGGATGGACGTAACTCACGTCTAAGTTAAAAAATTTGGTGCAAAGCACGGCGGGAAATTTCTGGACGACGCATTCGCAGTTCATTCGGCGCGGGGATGCGCTTCATTTAAATGAAACCTGCCCCCTGATCACCGAATTGGATTCCGCCGCCAGAAATACACTACGCCGCCGTAACTTGCGGCGCAAAATCGTTGAGGATTCGAAATTCCGCCAGTTAAGGTATGGCGGCGTAGCGTATCTCTGATACGCTGCGCGGATCCAATTCTCTCTGTATCTGGCCCTTCATTTTTAGTTGCTCTTCTCAATATCTGCCAGAAAGAAGCAGGCAAAAAAAGATCTGCAACAGTTTTCTAAATCCTTATGTTTATTGTCAACCTGGTGGGATTTTGTCTCCAAAATAGGGCTTTTTATTTTTCCTTTTGGAAGGTCTTCTTTGTATATAGGAAAGAACCTTATCTTAATTTTTTGTCTTGTTCCTGTCCCCAGCGTTATCCATTGATGAATGCACCCTTACAAGTTGGACTAGTTGGCTTTTGGTAAGTGTTGTATTGTTTTAAAATGGTTCCTATATAAAACAGGGACAAATCTATGTACAATAGCTAGCTCAACGGGTCATTGTATAGGAGCAATTTTGGAACTGGAGTATCAGAGATAATTATTTAAAGTGGTTGTGACCCTTGCATATGCCCAGTGAAGTGATTAGCCTCAGGTGATACACAGAGATGAAACAAATCCTCCTACATAAGTTGTACCTGTTTATCTGCAGCCTTCTCTACTTTACAGCCGTTCAAATCACAGAATTTATACAGCTTGCTGAGCTTCCAGAAAGCAGCAGTGAGGAGCTGATATTCTACTCTGCAGAGCTCAGTGAAAGCTGATTGGAGGGAGGAGACACACCCCCTTTCACACAGGAACAGAGCTGAGACTGTCAATCACAGTTCCCTCCCCATCACCTTTTTTTTCCTGGTGTCAGGAAAACTTGTCAGAAGGGACTCATGCACATAGCAGAGGAACAAGCCAATATATGTAAATTACAGTTCGTGCTCTGGATAGAGACAAGTACACACCATAGAAAGATATGCTTTTTCCATATTTCATGTCTGAGGTTTACATCCACTTTATGTCAGCTGTTTTGGTTCCTGTTGTAGCGCCATGCTCCCATTGAGTAGGCACTATATATTACATTTTAGTTGCCTGAGCTGTAGTTTAGCTCAGACTAATTATGCTAAATTGTTGGTTCTGTTTCAGTTCAGCTGGGTTGCACAATTTCCCCCTTGATGGTGGGTGTTGCTGTCACCGCAGGTCAAGGTTGGGAAGGCAGCAGGCTGGATGCATTGGATACCTCTTTCCCAGAAGCAGCTCAGGGGGCGTGGTCAACCTGCTGTGCATTCTGGGGAGGGGTACTTAAGGGACAGACACCGTTTGGCAGGGTTCGTCTTCCAATCCCGACCTGATGGCCCTCAGGGATGTGTGAGCTGTTTCGTAGCCTCTGGGCCGGCTGGTCCAAGGCCTCGCAACTGACAGTAGGCCCAGGAGTTTCTGGGGCCTACTGATCCAGGGATGGTCCTTCACTACCTTGCCTACAGGTGGAAGCTGAACCAGTGGGATTCAATTGAAGGACGTATCCTGGCAAATTTACCTCACTGTGCTGCCAGCCTGGCTGAAAGATTATTGGCGCCATGAGTTGTGTACTTTATTGGAAGTGTGCAAAGTTGCACGATCTTGTGGCAAAAGATCGTGGGACGGCCTGACAACACGTATCAAGTATGTGGCAGAGACTTTGACGAGCTTCGCACCAGCTGCTAGGCCAGTGAGAGTAGACCTATCTGGTGGAGCTGAATTAATCCTCTGGATCCAAGTTGTACCCGTGATCCGCAAAGCAAAGGTACCTGAGTCTCACCCCATCCCTCTACCCCTCTGTTGGAGAACTTTGTTCAATAAAAACCTTGAAAGAGACTTTGTGTTTGGTGCAAGACATTTCTGTGACAACTCTTCAAGGAGAACCCCTGAAACGAGCGTATGGAACAGTAAGGTAACGACAGGCCCAAATCTAAACCAGCAGCTCCTTCGGGGGTAGTGCTACACTGTATTCTGTCCCTCAAATCTTTTTAGTCTCCCAAGCAGCAACACATCTTTATTAGTAACAGATTTTGAGAAGCACAGCAATAATTTGAATTAACTGTTGATGGCTACCACCACAAAAAAATATTTTCTCAAGTCGTCTTCCAGGACAGCCTCTGAGACCTTGGGCTCCTCCCTCCGGGACAGGAAACACACACACCCCCATTTCTTTAAAGGCGGTCCTCCAGGCCTCCATCTTCAGTTATTTGTGTTTCCTACCGGACGGGAAGGAGCACGCACGCAAGGAACATGGGAGCTCCAGGTCTCAGGACTGTCCTGTGAAGGAGCACCTGGCTATGACCTCCTCTGCCTGGGCACCCCTCTGACCTGTTAGGGGTAGAGTATGGTGCCGTATCTAATGCTGCCCTAGCTCGGGGAGAGTGGGACCATCGATGGCGCTTTTACCCTAAAAACCCCTGTTTACCTTTAAGGTTCGGCGGACTGGCGGAGGCGGGAGACGCTTACCAGCCAGGATCATTCCTCCGTGCTGCGAGGCGAGAGAGGGCGGAAGCTCCGTGCTTCCGGAAGCCGAGGGGCGGGTTTGCGTTCCAAGGGGCGGAAGTGACTCACCTCCGCCGGAACGACGTCATCGGAGGGCGCCGCGGAGATGCGTTCCGATCTCCTGGTTTAAAGGTACGGCGCGGCAGAAGAGACAGGCCCGGAGCAAGGGTGATCCTCGGCCAGGCCGTGAAAAAATACCCAGCGACATGGAAGAGGCGATTCAGGCCACAGAGCCATGCGCAGCAAGCTCCGGTACCTCCCAGGTAAGGTGGTGAGGGTAGACTACTCTTACACTGGGAGGGTGGCACTCTATTATTATTCACTCTCCTAAGGTGGGGAACCTGTGGTGGAGGGTTTTTAGCGCACACTCATTCCTTACTGCACAGAGGTGTTAGTTAAAGGGATGTTCTAAATAGCTTCCTGTCTGTCTTTCTCAGGTTAAGGTGCCTCCTGTTCAGACTCCCAGGAAGAAGTGTGCCGTGTGTGGGGCTAAAATGAGCGTTAATTGGAAGAAGCCAGTATGCCCAGAATGTGTCAATGACTTAGTTAAGGACGATTCAGCAGCAGAGTGCAGAAAGATCCTGTCTTCTGTTAAGGATGAATTAGCGTCCACCTTTTCATCATTTAGAGGAATGATGGATAGAGTACAAGTACCAGTCCCGCTACCCAGGGCAGCCAGTACCCCTTCTTTATCGGTTCCAGTACAAGAAGAGGAACTAGAAAGAGAAGGCAGATCAAGTGGGTGGTCTCTTTCAGGTCCGACATCTTCCCAAGCAGATTCCGCTTCGGGGTCCGAGGACAGGGAAGATGTCCCTACGGGATCTAGGTATAGACTGACACTAGAAGACGTGGGAGATCTGCTAAAAGCGGTCTACGACACGTTAGAAATTCAGGAGGAGCAAGTCATTCTTTCTAAGCATGACCAGATGTATCTAGGGTCTAATGCACAGAAAGCCAGGGTTTTCCCAGTACATAAATCTCTTGTTGAATTGATTTTGCTGGAGTGGGAACATCCAGAAAGGAGACCATTTTTTTCGGGAAGTCTTAAAAGGAGATTCCCGTTTGAATCCGATGTCTCTCAACCATGGAATAAAATTCCAAAATTGGATGCACCATTGGCCAAGATATCAAAAAATACAGATTTGGCCTTTGATGATCTAGGCGCACTGAAGGATCCCATGGATAAGAGGGGAGATGTGCTGCTCAAGCGGGCATGGGATGCTTCGTCCATTGGTTTAAAACCAGCCCTAGCGGCTACCTGTGTAGCCAGGAATCTTGAATGCTGGCTTACACAGTTACAGTCACATATATCAGCAGGTACCTCTAGACAACAACTTCTAGGCTCATTTCCCTTATTGTTTAAAGCTGTGGGATTTTTAGCAGATGCCTCAGCTGAGTCTGTCAGACTGGCAGCCAGATCGGCCGCCTTAGTCAACGCCGCCAGGCGGGCTGTATGGCTTAAAACTTGGCCGGGGGACTCTGGTTCTAAATTAAAACTTTGTGGGCTGCCTTTCTCAGGCGATCATTTGTTTGGGCCTGGTCTGCAGGAAGCCTTAGAAAGAACCCAGGATAAAAAGAAATCTTTTCCTGAGAAAAAGAAAAAAGGCGACAATAAACAGTTTTTTCGTGGCTTCAGGCAACAGAGGTCAGGGCCAGAGCGTGGTCACCCCAAGAAGCACTGGACAGGGAATAAAGGGCGTGGTAGAGGAAACATCTTATTCAATCCTCCTCAAGCCACCCCAAAACCCCAGTGACGCCTTAGTCCCTGTGGGAGGAAGATTGGGGGAGTTCCTCCCACAGTGGATTCAGTGTACGCCAAGCCTGTTCGTTCTAGATATCATCAGGAACGGGTACAGGCTGGAATTCGATGTAATTCCTCCTCCTATGTTTTTGCTAACCAGGTTATCAAGAGACCGAGAGAAGGCGGAAGCTCTAAGCCTGTTATTGGGAAATCTTCAAGACCAGAAGGTTTTGGTGAGAGTTCCTCGAGAGGAGGAAGGGCAAGGGAATTACTCACACGTGTTTGTAGTAAAAAAAACCTCTGGGAAGTTCAGGTTGATCCTGAATCTCCGTCCCCTGAACAGATTCCTGAGATACAAAAGATTCCGGATGGAATCGATATTTTCAGTAACAAATTTTTTTGTTCCCGGGTTGCTTCCTAGCAACAATAGACCTCAGAGATGCGTATCTCCATATCCCCATACATCGGGAATACCAAAGATTTTTGAGGTTGGCAGTACAGAGAGGCTCGGAAGTGGTCCATTACCAATTCAGGGCACTTCCCTTCGGCCTAGCCTCCTCTCCGAGGATCTTCACAAAAGTACTAGCAGAAGCCCTAGCACCCTTAAGGAACAAGGCGATCACTGTAATACCGTACCTGGACGATCTGCTTTTCGTTTCCTCCTCCGGTCCCCAGTTGGAAAAGGACCTAGAGGAATCCCAGAGGTTACTCCGCTCCCTGTGTTGGCTGGTGAACAGAGAGAAGTCCCAGCTTATTCCGTCCCAGGAAGTCCTGTACTTAGGGTACAGGATTTCCTCGGTGGAAAGGAAAGTATTTCTTCCGGTAGAGAAGATTCAGAAAGTGGGGCAGGCAGTGGCTCAGATACAAACCAATCAGATCACTCCAATCAGGGAAGCTATGAGAGTGTTGGGACTGATGTCGGCCTGCTTTCCAGCAGTGCCGTTGGCCAGGCATCACCAGCGTTTTTTACAGAATGCGATGCTAGGACAGTGGGATGGAAGAAGAGAAGGCCTAGACCTCCCTATGCACATTCCGACCAAGTTAAAAAGAACCCTGTGGTGGTGGCGGAACCACCACAATTTGGAGATCGGATTGTCTTGGAATCCGCCCACGGCCATAGTGATGACTACGGATGCCAGCGCGCTGGGGTGGGGAGCCCACCTAGGGAGCAGCTTGGCTCAAGGCTCCTGGTCTCCAAGAGAGGCTCAACGGTCTTCAAACCAGAAAGAACTTCTTGCAGTCCTAAGGGCAATAGAGTCCTTCCAGCCCTTGATATCAGGGAGGCATCTGCAGGTCAGGACAGACAACGCGGCGACCGTCGCTTATTTAAACAAGCAGGGAGGTACGAGGAGTCCTCCCCTGCAGGCTATCGCAGACAAGATTATGAACTGGGCAGAAGTGAACTTGTCTTTCCTTTCGGCAGTTCACCTAAAAGGCTCTCACAACACTCTGGCGGATTTTCTGAGCCGCCAGCCAGGACGAATGGTCCTTAAATACGGAGGTATTCAGTCAGATAGTGTCCCACTGGGGGGAACCAGAGGTGGACCTTTTTGCATCTCAAAAAAACAGGAAAGTAATGAGATTCTTTTCCATTCATCCTCAGGATCTAGCCATAGGGGTAGACTCCTTTGCCAATCCTTGGAACTTCAGACTAGCGTACGCCTTTCCACCAATAAGGCTGATAGCCAGAGTCCTCCAGAAGTTTCTGACAGAACCCACGGACCTGATCATAATAACACCATTCTGGCCCAAGCGACCATGGTTTGCCAACCTGAGGAGGCTAGCTGTGGATCCTCCTTGGACTCTTCCATGGAAGGAAGACCTAATTTCCCTGGGTCCAGTTCTCAACCCAGAAATAGAGAAATTGAATCTCACAGCTTGGTATCTGAGGAACAGCTGTTGAGATCTCATGGGTTCTCAGAGAAGGTGGTTAAAACACTCCTAGAATGCCGCAAACCGGTTACCCGGGCCATTTATGACAAGGTCTGGAAAAAGTTCTGTTCTTGGCAGGCAGAACGAGGGGTTGTCCAGCCTGGTGTTTCGGTAATATTGGATTTTCTGCAGGCAGGGGTCGAGTTAGGCCTATCTACCAGTACGTTAAAAGTTCAGACAGCGGCCCTGAGTGTGTTCCTTGAATTTCCCCTCCAGAAAAATCAATTCATAAAGAATTTTTTCAAAGCTTTAGTAAGGTCCAAGCCAGTTAGAGTAAGAGCTTGTCCTTCTTGGGATCTATCTCTAGTCCTTAGGGCTCTTACCAGACCCCCCTTTGAACCTTTGGAGAAAGCTTCTCTAAAGAATTTAAGTTTAAAAACTATTTTTTTGATAGCGATCACGTCGGCCAGGAGGGTCAGTGATCTGCAGGCCCTGTCAATCCAGGAGCCTTTTCTGTTAGTTCTAGAGGATAAGATAGTTCTTAAAACAGACCCTTCTTTTTTGCCCAAGGTGTCGTCCAACTTTCATAGGACACAGGACATTATCTTACCCACTTTTCGCTCCACTTCAGAAGCTAATGAAGAGGAGTCGATAAGTTTACTAGACGTCAAAAGATGTCTTTTAGTTTATTTAGAGGCCACTAAGAATTTTAGGCACTCTGAATCCCTTTTCATTAATTTTGCGGGAGTCCGCAAAGGATATAAGGCTTCAAAATCGTCCATGGCAAGGTGGCTCAAGTCAACGATCACAGAAGCTTACCAGTCAGAGGGCAGGCTCCCACCTTTGGTTAAAGCACACTCGACCCGGGCAGTCTCGGCATCATGGGCGGAGAAAGCCGGAGCATCAATGGAAGACATTTGCAAGGCAGCGGCATGGTCATCTTCCTCCACGTTCGCCAGACACTACAGGCTAGACCTGTTATCAGACAGGGATCAGGCGTTTGGACGCAAGGTCCTCCAGGCAGTTGCCCCCCCTAACAAGTAAGTGTTTTCTTGCTTATCATCTCAGAGGCTGTCCTGGAAGACGACTTGAGAAAACCGGAGTTAGGCTTACCGGTAACTCTATTTCTAGGAGTCTTCCAGGACAGCCGGGGTTTTCCCACCCGGGGTCTTTACCTAGGTATCTGAGGTATGAACTAACATTGTGTTAGTGTATTATGTCTTTCAGAGCCTTCCGGTGGTTTTCTTGTATGAACTGAAGATGGAGGCCTGGAGGACCGCCTTTAAAGAAATGGGGGTGTGTGTGTTTCCTGTCCCGGAGGGAGGAGCCCAAGGTCTCAGAGGCTGTCCTGGAAGACTCCTAGAAATAGAGTTACCGGTAAGCCTAACTCCGGTTTTCCAATAAGCAACAGAGGCTCCATTGGCAAACATAATTGCTTCCAATATCATGACTGCTCATTTTTGCCCTTGGTGTGTTCCCATCCTTGATCAAACTTCAAATAGGGCCGAGGATCGGGGATGAGTCTGAATTATTTATGACCATCCTTACATCTGTAGACATTACTTATTGACCTGTACAATTTATTTTAGTGCCATGTTTATGTAATTCAGTAGATGTGAAAACACCTTTTAAACTATCACCACTGTAGGATTCCTTGATTTAGAGAAGCTTCTTCTGCAGTCTTCCATGAGTTGGATAAAGTAGCATGTTTGATTATGTGCCTAGTTAATTCTATGCCCAATTATCTTTTTGATGGTGTAAAGACCATAGCCTGTCACATGACCTGCCTTTCCATCTCTGTTATCTGATTGGTAAAGTCTTGTATATCTGATTTGTCATCTACTCAGAATATAATTTTTCTTTTGTTTTAGCTTGGTCTTCGCAACGCCGCTATGCTGTGCCCTGTTTCCTCAGAAAAGGTGTGAAAAACGTATTTTTTCTTTTAATAAAACAGGATATCTCTTTTCAAAAATAGCATTTTGCTCTGTTGTAACTTCCACTGTTCAGTACATGTTTGATAATATTCTGTGTAGACCTTGACATATGGCACAAGGCTATTCCTAAATCATTAGCAGGGAACAGTATGCAAGCAACCATAATTGTCCTACCTGCCTGGTTGAGGTCTCAGTATTGATCATGGTGCTCATTTTTACTTTAGTCTCTTTGTTGAACAGTTGCACTGGAATCATTGGTATCATCAATACTGTAGGTTTATTGTCTAATCATTGATCAGTACCAGTGTTGGGCAAGATGGAAACAGAACTCTTTATGATTCATTTTAATCTTTGGAAGCATCTAAATTGTGGCCTGTGGCAGAAGCCTTCCCTTGACCCCACCTTGTTTAATGAATTTTGGTTCTCAAATTACAGGCCCCAACCATGGGCCAAATGCTGATAAATTCTAATGTTTCATTCCGCTGATAATTTATAAATGTATATAAATACATTAATCTGATTTTGAGACATTTCAAATATTTTAAACATACCCTTACTCTGTGCTGTTATTACAATGCAAACAACATTACTGTTATAACCAGATCAGCTGCAGTATAAATCCCCCAAATAATATTCAAATAATCAATGAAATTAAAATTAGGATGCCAATACCCTCTAGGCCGGGCTGTGTACTAATATAAAGTGTAACAGCAAATTTTAAAATTTGAATCTATATATGATAAATCAGTTCCTTGCATATACAGTATAACAATAAGCTTGATATGCTCCAAAGTGCTCAAATTAATTAAAGATTAATCTTTTTTGAATGAACTTTTTGAGGATTGCCTTTTTTTCTAAATTATTTAAGTACCGTAAGTGCTGTGTCTTCGTTCCACAAAATTGAATCAGTTATCTGTGACCAACTCCCAACCGAAAGCAACTCACCAAAATGATTTGCCTTTCTAACATTGAATCAGCAACCAAAGCTTATATGCTTCTTTAAGTGATCATCTGACACTTCCAGTCGAATTTTAGCCCCCTTCGATATACCAGAACTAAGAAAACGATCAGCCCAAAAGTTTAATTCCATACTAAATAAATGAATTTTAGTTCCAAAATTGCTGGTGTAAGAACACATACCATTAAAGGGGTTGTAAAGCTTCGTGTTTTTTCACCTTAATGCATCCTATGCATTGAGGTGAAAAAACACCTTGCACTCTCCGCCCGAGCCCCCATTTTACTTACCTGACCCCCAAATCTCTATGGGCATGATACTTTCCCCCAGCTTGAGGCGTCTCATCAATGGATGATTGATAGCAGCGCAGCCATTGGCTCCCGCTGCTGTCAATCAAATCAATGATGCGTCAGGGCAGGGGCCGAGTGATATCCTCAGCGGCTATTGTCGCCGACTGTATCACACGGGAGCGCGCCTGCCATGCTAACCCCCTTGGGAGAGCACTTGCCAGAGGGGGGTTAGCTCTTGCGGGGAGGAGCCAAGACAGCCGCCGAGGGACCCTAGAAGACGAAGATTGGGTCCACTCTGTACAAAACGAAATGCACAGTGGAGGCAAGTATGAGATGTTATTTACAACCCCCTTTAAACTTGGACTCACTTCACTATTTCCAATGCAGACAGAAGCTGGCTCATCCGCCACTCTGTATAACTGCCCAGCCGGACCTCCCCTCAGTCTCTCTGACAGCTTACACATGCCCACCATTAGGCCATGTCCCTAAGACACAGCACTCAGAGCACTTGTTTGAAGACTGATATTTATCTAATGAGCTTTTTGTGGATTGACTTTTTTGGAATGATTTATTTATTCTTATTAATTAATTTGAGCACTTTGGAAGGTTTTTTGTTATACATGCATGGAACTGATTTATAATTTTATAGATTTTTTTTTTTTCTATGCAATTGATTTAATATTTATATTTTAGTTTTTCAATAGCTGTTGCATTTTATATCAGTACACAGCGCTGCACGGTAAAGATTGGCATCTTAATTTTCATTGTTTTTGTGAACGTTGATTTTATTTATTGGCTACTTTTAACTTGTGTTGAAGCAGTCTTAGGCTTATTTTATTGCATGTTGACCCAACCATGTCTCTCAGAGGCTGTGGCTGCTAACCTGCGCACAATTCAGTATAATATGAGTGAACTGGCATTATTATCCTAGGTGGTGTTACCCATTAACCTATTTGTTATTTTGTTTATTAGCTCCATGAAAGTGTCCAATCTAGAACCAGAGGTCCGTGACCGTATCCTGCAGAAGAACCCGAACACTCAGATTGTATACTTTAATAAAGGACTCTAGATAAGGACAATCCAATGAACCATTGTCAGTCAGTCAATACATGAACAAGACATCTTTGCCATTCACTTTACAAGCTGCTAACACAATTGTATTGTACTACATGGGCAGTTATCTCAGGTATAATCAGACGTGGTGTATGGATATGTGACTTAGTTATTGTTTGGTGTTTTCCTGGTGAGTTTAATACATTCCAGTTTTTAGTGGCTTCTTCCAAGGCATATAAGAAGATGCACCAGCCTTTGAAGTTGAGAATTAAAAGCAGATGGCACAGATTTCTATATATAGGACAAAACAGATCCGTTGTACAGCTATTGTTCTTCTTTTATTTTGCCTTTATTTGGAAGGAAATCCTGTAACCAAAATGCAAATTTGAAGATCTGCAGGGAAAAAGCTAAATCCAAACTGAAGTTTTTAAACTGACACTAAATATGCTTTAAAAGTTGCTTTGACGCACAAATGCAATATTATCTTTAGATTGTGGCTGTCTAAAATGATGGTTATATGGGTAATAAGGTGTTACAGGGTCACAATTACAGTTACCCCTACAGGAATTACCAAAACATTCATTTATAAAACATTAAGCCCTGGTTCACATTGATGCGATTTGACATTTCAAATCGCGTGGCAATTGCTGGCAAAAGCAGTGTCCGAATCGCTGCGTCGCCGCACTGATTCCCAAAAGTAGCTATTGTACTACTTTTGGTGATTTCGGGGCGCGATTTCCATTGACATCTGTGTAGAAACCTGCATCGATGTCTCTAAAAAGTCGGGACTGACATGCGGGAATGAAATTGTACGAGTTCAGCTGCACCTAGGGTGACAGACAAACATCAGTCCAACACATTTTTCTACAGCCCTAAAAGTGAGTATGTAAAAATGCAGGGTGGTGTGTTCCCTGGGTTCAGCAAGCTAGACATGCGCAAACTGCAGCATCAGCAAAGGGTTGCACAGCACATACCAATTAAAAGAAGACTGTGTTGCTGCACAGAATTACTGCGGAAAGCCTAATGAATTTAGCTGCAATGATTTGCCTAACCAGTGGCCCAGTACCTCCTGCTCTGGGATGGTTTGGCAAGCCCAGATCGTGGGTTGCCAACCCGCCATTCCAGAGTATCAGTGTTGCGACTGAAGCCAGCGGTAGAGGATGCGGCTGCTGAACCTGTATAGCGCCGCCACCAATACCTGAATGGTAGACTGTTATTAAAGGTACGTTTATTACTGAAATCAGAGTGTATATATGCGCATATCTGTTCTGCAGTGGTTACTGGGCTGGTTTGAAACTGATCTGCAGGTTCAGCGCAGTGCACCTGCGGGTTACCGTCACTGAGCCATAGACTTCTGTTATTACCTGCGGGTTTGGTGCGCTTTCATCAAATGCACCACACCTGTAGGATATAATAGAAGTCTGTGGCAAAATGCAGCTAACCCGCAGGAAAACCACAGGTGTACTGCACTGCATCCTCGGTGTGGGTAAACCCCAGCACATCCATGTGAAAGCAGATTTTGCCTCCTCTCACAGGATCGATCAATCCCAATTGGACTCTCTATCCATCTCTATGGGGTGACAGATGTAAACAGACTTGTGTCTGTTTACACAGGCCCACCTTTAATCCGATACGTTAAAATAAACAGAAGGGGATCTGTCCCTTTCCATCTGGGCGGAGTGGAGGGCCCATAGGCTATGACCCTGTCCGCTCTGCACATGCAGATCAGACATGAACCTGTCATCCGCCCGCTCTGCTCATTGTGGCCCACGACCGGTTACCAAGTCGCTAAAGTGGCCTTCGCGCTTTAAAAGGTTGGGCACCACTGGTCTAAAACTAGCCTTGAATGCCGTTCAGCCCAAAGCTATTAACCTCCACCAAGCTGGAAGTTCTGTACCAGGAGGATGACTGGGCACCTCGCAGACAAGATTTCTCCACAAAGCAGCATGTTTCATTACAGGTAAGTGAAGTGACACCAGTTATAGGGGAACATTAATTTTTGATGACTTCAGTTTCAAATAATCTTGATGAATTTCCTTTTACAGCCCCCATCTCAAGTATTATTAAACTAGACAAATCAATATCACCTCTCTTGCATTCTTTATAGGATTTTAAATATTTCGGGAAATCAGAAATACCGTAATAGTGAGATCCCAGGCTGCAAGCCATTCTTTTACAAGTGACGAGGGAGGTTAACCACTCCATAGTGGCCTCCTTCAGTTCATGAAATGATAGACCTTCAAGGCCCTTTAGCCAATATATAGGTTGACAGATTGCCAGTCCCAGCCTGAATTGGACCCTAAATGTCAAAGACATTATTGAATATACTGTATGACTGTTTAATAAAACATCATTTTGGGGCTGCTCTATTATTATAAACTGAAACTGCAGTTTAAAGATTCTACAGAGATTTGCTTGAGCTGCCATTTCAGGTGAGGAAAATTAGACATTTTATTCATAAACCTTTTGGGAGTTATGCTTAGTAAAAATCATTATCCAGTGTGAGATGGAGCCAGCTGTGATGAGTAATACACCAATTCACTATAAAAATCCTCACTTATTACTGCCTTGCAGGAGACTGTACCATTGACTTTTCTACTTGCATAGTCAAAATGGTAAAGCTTCCTACAGACTTCAGATGGTGGATTGCCATGCGTGCCTGATTCCAATGCTTAATGGCCTGCCACGCATCAAACATTCACTGGTATGGTGGAGAGAGGGCAATATCTGCCATCCAGACTGTATAGACACAAGACCACAATTGGCCAGATGGAGCAAACATCCTATGTCCATAGGCGCCCAAGATCCAGGAGTTTGGAAGAAGTGTCAGACTTCCATAATGCACAGGGATCAGTAGAGCTAGTATTTAATTTCTGATCAATATGTGTTTTGTCACTTTAAAGAAATCTGTTGTCTAATAAAGTAATGGAATGGAATGTTTTAGGTAGGTAGCAATTTAATAGGATTTTAGTAAAAACACAAAAACTTGTAACAGCCCCTAAATATACTATGCTGGGTCCACGCTCTTGCACAACCTTCCTGATGGCTGTGGCCTCATGCCCTGTTTGCAGTAAAAATGTACTGACGGGCTGTCCACGTCTGTGTTCTAATGCTCCATAGACTTGAATGTGATGTACCAGGATTGCAGCCACAACATTCACCAAGTCTTGTGCCACGTACACACGACCGTTTTTTAATGACGAAAAAAAAATCTATTTTTTAAATTGGTCATTAAAAAGATCATGGCCCAGATTCTCGTATATGGGCGTAACGTATCTGATTTACGTTACGCCGCTGCAAGTTTTACAGGCAAGTGCTTTATTCACAAAGAACTTGCCTGTAAAGTTGCGGCGGCGTATCATAAATCACCCGGCGCAAGCCCGCCTAATTCAAATTAGCCGGGTAGGGGGCGTGGAGCATTTAAATTAAGCGCGTTCCCTCCCCGGAAAATATCCCAGGGTGCATTGCTCCAAATTACGTCATTGGTTTCGACGTGAACAAAAATGGCATCCAGCCCCATTCACGGACGACTTACGCAAACGACGTAAATTTTTAAATTTCGACGCGGGAACGACGGCCATACTTAACATTGGTTGCCCCTCATATAGCAGGGGCAACTTTACGCTGCGCAAATCTTACGTAAACGTCGTAACTTCACTGCGTCGACCGCGCGTACGTTCGGGAATTCGCGTATTTTGCTAATTTGCATACTCGACGGGGAAAACTACGGAGGCGACACCTAGCGGCAAAAAAAATGCATTTAAGATCCGACAGCGTAAGAGCCTTACGCCTGTCGGATCTAATGGATATCTATGCGTAACTGATGCTAAGAATCAGTCGCATAGATATGATGGCCCAGATTAAGACTTACGGCGGCGTACATTGCGTTGCGCCGTCGTAAGCCCTTTGAGAATCTGGGCCCATGTGTAGGCTCCAGAGCATTTTTCACAATGTGAAAAATGGTCTTTAAAAATCTAGAACATGTTCTATTTTTTCTTGACGTTTTTCACATCATGAAAAATGGTCATGTGTAGGCTTTAACAACGGGGAAAAAAACGCGCATGATCAGAAGCAAGTTATGAGAAGGGAAATTTGCATAATCAAGCCCAAAAGGTGGCGCTATTCGAATAGGACTTCCCCTTTATAGTGCCGTTGTACGTCACCGCGCTTTGCTTGAGAATTTTTTTTTCACGATCGTGTGTATGCAAGGCAGGCTTGACAAGAATCGCGTCAATAAAAACGTTGTTTTTTTCCATGACATTAAAAATGGTCGTGTGTACACGGCATAATGGACATTGGCACACTGGTTTAGGCAATCCTGCACTAAATGTGTTGCCAGCCAGGCTATAGACAGTGCAGAGGCCACAATCGTTGAAGGAGGTAGGTAAGGGGCTGTTTTTTTTTTTTTTTCCTTTGGTGAATTTATCCTTTGAGGTTTTCGTGTACTGTGCAAATAGATGGCAGTAAGTCCATTTAAGCAATGCAACTTTTGCAGTTGGCTTTGTCCTAAACTGCATATTTTCTGACGTGGTCTTTGTATGAACATTAATAGCCATTTATTATACTTTACACTTATATTTTTATTACATTATACATTTTAAGATAGCTTTTGCTGTTTGAATATACCACAGCGTGCTCATAGTTTAAGCTACAGCACACTGTGCAACTATTATAGGGCTCATATACAGGCAGCAAACGGCCTTTTTTTAAATGAACAATACAATAATTTTTTTTCGTTCTAGCACCAATGTTTGATTGCTATGAAAATGCATAGTATACATTATTAGTGTCATTGGTTAATTTATGGCATATGTCTTAGAAGTATGATCGCTTTTAGAATGGTGATAGGAAAAGTAAGAGGCCCAAGAATGGTCATCCCATAGGACCTCCATCCTATATAGTTATTTCTTAAGCTCAGCAGTTAATCAAGAATGTGTTAGTTTTATATAACATATTTGAGGAGGAAAGCCCAAAACTCTTATTAATGATGTATTGGTGATTACTTTGTGTGTGAAAGTAAGATACAATGATGTATTTTGTGCCGTTCTGATATGTTACCAATAAACAAATCTCTTAAAACAAGAAGTTTTCCTTTTCTATATGGCTTGAATCTTTCTAGGAGAGGCGAGGCCATGTGGGGTTCAGGGAGTACCAAATTATTGAGACTTTGTCAGTTTGCCTACTTAGGTCAACCCCAACCCATTTATGCTAGTATTTACTGCTCTCCCCACCCCTTCATTGCTCCCTTATGAGCCTTAAGAAAATATCTAGTGCTTCTGGGTGTAGGATAGAATGTGACCTCTTCCCATGTTCTTGTGTCCGAGTCTGTTTCCGGCCTAGAACACTTTCATGTAAGAGAAGGGGTGACAGCATCAACCCTGTGTGAGTGCCGATACCAACCAACATGGTGCTTACATGGGGTTTGGTTCATGGCTCTGAAAGAGTAACAGAGCAGTGGGGAGAAGTAGGGTATGAGAGGGCCAGGAGTGATCCAGCAAAAGATATAGGAGGTGATTTATTAAAACTGGTGCACTCGGAATCTGGTCCAGCTATGCCTGGTAGCCAATTGGCTTCTAACTTCAGCTTGTTCAATCAAGCTTTGACAATAAAATCTTTAGTTAACGGAAGGGCCTGTGGCAAAGGTGTCTTTCTGAAGTTCACCAAGGAGGGTCTGTGGCAGACTTTATCCTACAAATGTTCGAGTGATACTCCGGCTGCCAGGTCAGTGAGAGAGGCCTGTCCGGGTACGCTAAGCCCACTCATATAGGAGTGGCGCAGAAAAGTGTTACGCTTGGGAGCATGACTGTTTCCCTATCATTACTGAATCTGCTGTTCTCCTTTTCTTCTTCAACTTTACTTTCCTCACCACAAGTTTTATTGTTTTTGCCCAGCTGGGTAATAAAGAGCACAGCAAAGAGCACCTGTTGCGGACATTCCTTTACTTCTACCACATGCAATACGCATCATTCACCCCTAGGAATTTGGGGGAGCCATGAAGTAAATGTGTCACCCAAAAGAACCAGCAGCTCCTCCGGGGGTAGTGCTACATTAGGTTTTGTGTTCACTTTCTTCCATTTCTGATCTATAGTGTTGTTAAAACGACTTTATTTTATAGATATTTTATATTTAAGGTCATATTTTGGGGTTGGGGGGGATCAATATTTGAACATACTTACAATCTCCTTGCAGCCACAACATCCACCTACTGTACACCCCCCAATTACAGACACTGTTCTCCCGAATAGGACAGGAAAGATGATGAAAAGAAAGACCAGACATCTCTCATCATCTGGAGGGGAGGAGAGACCGGCAAAGAAGTCACCAATGGAGAATGTCCGCTCCTGCAAACTCTTCTACGGCTCCCAGAGACCTCCCCCCAGGATATAGAGGCTTTCTACAGCTTTACTGGTATCATGTCATCACTTTTCTTTAATGATAGGAAACCTGCAATGATACATAGGCTGCCACTGCTGGAAATATTACAAATATTTTATTTTTTTATTTTTCCTTTGTTATTTTAGTTTTAAAAGATTAGCCTTTCATATCATTTTAAAGTGGTTCTAAAGCCAAAATGTGTTTTACCTTAATGTATTCTCTGCAAAGAAACACACCACTATCTGTTCTACCCCCTCCCCCATCTCTAAACACTTACCTGCTTTTTGTCACCACTCCAGCTCTGTTCTGTCTGCAGCATCGCTCCTTGCAATTCCTGACCTCACAGGAGACACTGAGGACAGTGGCCATAGGCTCCTTCTGCTGTCAGTCAAACACCTGTGAGGAGGGAGCGGGGGCATGGCTTACCGGAACTGTGTGTGTCTATAGATTCATACAGCCTGGCTCAAAAGCTCACCTGCATGGGTGCCCCCATAGCACACTACTAGCTAAGGGGACACACAGAAAAACTGCGTCAGTGTGGGACCGCCAAAAATGAGGTATAGGACCACTCTGTGCAATATTTTTGCAAAAGCAGGTAAATGTAACATCTTTTTTTATTTTAATTATAATAAATAGCCTATAATAGCTCCTTAATGTTATACTGATGACCTGTAGGGGGCTTTTAACCACTTCAGCCCCGGAAGAATTTAACCTGACCAGAGCACGTCTTTGCGATTCAGCACTGCGTCGCTTTAACTGACAATTGCGCGGTTGTGCGACGTTGTACCCAAACAAAATTGACGTCCTTTTTTTCCCACAAATAGAGCTTTCTTTTGGTGGTATTTGATCACCTCTGCTGTTTTAATTTTTTGCGCTATAAACAAAAAAGTGCGAAATTTTTTAAAAAAAAAGCAATGTTTTTTACTTTTTGCTATAATAAATATCCCCCAAAAATATATAAACAAACGTATTTCTTAATCAGCTTAGGCCGATATGTATTCTTCTACATATTTTTGTTAAAAAAAAAATCGCAATAAGCGTCTACAAAATAGGGGGTAGTTTTATAGCATTTTTATCATTATTTTTTTATTGCTAGTAATGACGGCGATTTTTGATTTCTATCAAGACTGCAACATTATGGCGGATACATCGGACACTTTTGACACTATTTTGGGACCATTGTCACTTATTGTCCCTTGTGCTGGCCCAATGTGTCGCAGTGTGTACATATTGATGAAAGCAGTTCCTGTGTTACATGTTTAGTGAAATCAGCGTGATCTTCTATCACAAATAATATTCTATCATATTAGGGGGTTTGAAGTTCACTAGCGGCTCTGGATGTGGCTGGGGAGCTGGAAAGCTCTGGTTAGGCCCCCTCCACTCACTTTTTTTTTTTTTTAATCGGAAGTTGCTGAGACCCCTCAAGGTGTAGATACATTCACAAAGAAGGTGGGACATAGAGGTGTCACCAAGCAAGTGTCAAAATGTAAACATTATAATTGCATGAGAGAACCGCATATTTCAGGTCGCAGGAAATAAATAAGTAGAGTAAGATCCCGTGGCTTGCCAGTCCTTTCACTTTCTTATCTTTACCCCAACACTGTGCTTGACATATCATTACTAAATACCTCCTTGAAACCAACATTTAAAAAACAGCCAAGTTTTTTTTTTTCTTTGCAAAGACAGAATTGTCTTTTCTTTTACCAGCTATTGTGTGACATTACCATGTAGGGTTATTCCACCCTTGCATGAAATGGTCAATAACTACACCATGCAGAAAAACAGGATGCAAGTACTTCTCTGATCCCAGTTTGAATAAGATTTTTTTGCGATGATGCTAACTGTGGCCACAAGAGGGCGATATGAAACAAAGAGAGGAACCTGGGTTATTACATACTGTAAACATGATAATCTCTGCAAACAAAAGTGAAAATGCTGCCCATAGCAAAAAAAAAAAAAGATAAATATATATATATATATATATATATATATATATATATATATATATACACACACACACATATATATTTTTATATATATATATATTTATTAGGAGTGTGTCTATGGGAATGTTTGACCATTCTTCCAGAAGCAAATTTGTAAGGTCAGGCACTGATGTTGGTGAGAAGACCTGGCTCAAGTCTCCGCTTTAATTCATCCCAAATGTGTTCTAATCGGGTTGAGGTCAGGACTCTGTGCAGGCCAGTCAAATTCCTCCACCCCAAACTCTCTCATTCATGTCTTTAGGGACCTTGTTTTGTGCACTGATCCAAATCATTTGGTGGAGGGTGGATTATGGTGTGGGGTTGTTTTTCAGAGGTTGGGCTTGGCCCCTTCATTTCAATGAAGGGAACTCTTAAGGCGTCAGCATACCAAGACATTTTGGACAATTTATTGCTACCAACTTTATGGGAACAGTTTGGGGATGGCCCTTCCTGTTCCAACATTACTGCTCACCAGTGCACAAAGCAAGGTCCATAAAGACATGGATGAGCGAGTTTGGGGTGGAGGAACTTGACTGGCCTGCACAGAGCCCTGACCTCATCTTTGGGATGAATCAGAGCGGAGACTGCGAGCCAGGTTTTTTTTTTGGTCACATCAGTGCCTGACCTTATAAATGCGCTTCTGTAAGAATGGTCAAACATTCCTATAGACACACTTAGTGGCGGCTGGTGCTCAAATTTTTCTTTGGGGGGGGGGCGCAAACAAAAAAAAAAAAACATCAATTGCTGCCACTGTGCCTATTAAATGCAGCCACTGTGAACATCAAATGCCACCAGTTTGCCCCCTCAAATGCAGCCAGTTTCCCCCCAAATGATGCCAGTTTGTCCCCCCCTGCCCAGGACTTACCTTTTTCAGATCAGCGCCGTCCTCCTCCACGCTCCCTCCCCTCCTTCTGAGTCCTCGATGTCGATTTAGCCAATCAGGTGACTGGTAACCAGACCCAGTGCACCTGATTGGCTGATAGTTGGGTCAGTGTTAGGGAAGCGATTCCCTAACACAGCATGGTTTAAACAGGGAACGCACAGCAGTGCGCTGTCCACTGTTCAACCATTTGGAAGCCGATTAGAGCCCACAGGTTCTAATCAGGCACTTCCAAAACACACCCACCTCTGTAATTCAGATGGCCGGTGCTCAACAGGGGGCCGGACACCTGAATAGTGAGCGGCAGCGGTGACAATAGATATATTCATACAATGCATGATTATATCTATTGTTGAGTGACAGGTGCAGGAGAGAGGAGGAGGTGCTCATGTGCATTTCGTGATACGTATCTCTTTCTGGCGCTCGGCCCATCATTTGCATGGGGTCACGCCTCATTTGCATGGGTCACGCCCACTTCCACCTACGCCAGCCTGCGCCCTCAAAACCTACGCCAAGCTGACGCAGCGTTGGGAGCAATAGCTTGCTGAATGCAATGCTTGCCTCTTCGCGATACGTTGGCTCGGCGTATGGCGTTTGCGCTACAGCGGCATAATGTGCGCCCACACTCTGTGAATCTGGGCCACAGTCTGTGAGAAATTGGTTTGAGCAGCCACAGTTCTGTATCTATGTCTAGTACACTTTACAATATCATTCAATCATCCTGATGAAGGGGGCATTTTAGGACCCCTGAAACGCGTTGGTTCTATGACAAACTCTTTTTTCTTTGTGGAATAAATCTATATATATATACATTTTTGGTATGGTGCTTGAGGATGCTACCTGTCCATAATTCAGATTTCCTTTCAAAATACCTTTATAATTCACGTAAAAGGACAACAACTCCCAAGCAGAACAAATTTTCAGGCATTTTTATTTGAGCATTTTTTTGCATATACACAATCGTTTTAGAAGCAAATTTCGAGCATTTTACATGGGTTTTCGAGGTTCAGGCATATATGTTTTACCCAATAAAAAGCACTACAGGGAGGGGACCAGTTCTTACAGGCTGAAAGTGACTGAAATAAGCCTGAAAAAATGCTCAAAAGCTTCTGATTTTTGCATTGGCAGGTGTTCCCTTTGTAGGTTATGGGGTCAAATCTGCCTCAAAAAAAGTTCACGTAGCCTTTGGAGCATCAGGGATTGAGATTCCTGAGTGCTTACATGTGAATGGCCACTGTTTAATTACGGTACATAGGATTTATTTGTTGAGGCTGAGATACAAGATACTCAGGTGTGAATGGGGCCCAACATCCAGTGCTTCCATTGTATTTACAGCAAGCTTTTTATTACTGTCCACTGTCTTTTTCTGTTCAATGATTTCAGCCTGGGAAAACAGTTTGTAGGGTGACAAAGAAGCAGCACGTAGAGTTACTCCAAGCCAACTATGTGGCAAAGAATTTTCTGACCTATCAGATTCCCTGCAGGAATGCTAATGCTGGTCCCATGATTCTTTCCTGATTGTTTGTCAACCATTAACAGTAATGGCGGCCACACGCGACTCGATTTTATTATTTGACCGATGTGTAATTTGCTCTAAATGATCAGATCTGTAAACTAATAGCCATAACTTCCTTTTCAATCAATTTATTTATTTTCAAACTGATGTGAGATTTAATCAAAACGATTGGGTTGTTGACTTTAGATTGATTACCATATATACTCGAGTATAAGCTGACCCGGGTATAAGCTGGAGGTACCTAATTTTACCACAAAAAAATGGGAAAACATATTGATTCGAGTATAGTCCTAGGGTTAGAATGCGGCAGCTACTGTAAGCGGAAAAGAGGGTCAACAATGACCATTGCAGCCTCACTGTGCCCATTGCAACCTCACTGTGCTCAGGTCCAAGTACATGAAATTCTTGACAGGCTGCTGTAACATTGGCAAAGCAATAAATGAGCTAGTGATTAAAATATCTGATTGTCTCCTGAACAATATCCACCGCAGAGTTTAAAGGAATTTTGCCATCAAGCTAAACACCTGTCTGAAAAGCCTTTGATGGAAGCTGCCGTTATCTGCCCCACAAGCTGCATTCTATTTCCAGAGCAACGAAGGAACTGTCAGAGGACCGAGAGGGAGAGAGCCCTGCCGGCTAGTTTTCAGCCTGTGAGTCAGACAACGACAGCGTCAACACTTCTCAGACAGTTATTTAGCTGCATAACAACTTCATTCAAATGCAGTTACCTTTTAAGGGGTGAGGGGAGGCAAAGTCCGCTAACTGCGTGGAAGTGTTTCCCATTCCAGCTGGCTGGTCTCTTAGTTGAAATCTAATTCAATTGTTTAAAAGTCACGGTCTCCTCCTAGTCCCGTTCCGTGATAGGCGTTTCCCAGCAGACACTGTGTTCAGTGTTCCACCAATCACAAAAGTCCTTTCATTCTCGGACAAGTGGATGTCCGTGACTGGCGGAACACTGAACACAGTGACCCTGGATTCAGATACGAGGGCGTATCTCCTGATACGCCGTCGTATCTCTGAGTGCGGGCTGTCGTATCTATGCACCTGATTCAGAGAATCAGTTACGCATAGATTTCCCTAAGATCCGACTGGCGTAAGTGTCTTACACCGCCGTATCTTAGGCTGCATATTTACGCTGGCCACTAGGTGGCGCTTCCCTATAGTTACGCAAGGAATATGCTAATGAGGTATTTACACCGATTCAGAAACGTACGTCTCGCCGGCGCATTTATTTACGTAGTTTACGTTAGGCTTTTTTCGGCGTATAGTTACCCCTGCTATATGAGGCGTAGCTAATGTTTGTATGGCCGTCTTTCCAGCGCCGAGTTTTGAAAATGTTACGTCGTTTGCGTAAGTCATTCACGAATAGGGCTGTACGTCATTTACGTTCACGTCAAATCCAATACGTCCTTGCGGCGTACTTTGGAGCAATGCACACTGGGATATTTTACAGACGGCGCATGCGCCGTTCAAAAAAAAACGTCAAAAATGCGGGGTAAAGTGAAATTTTAATAAAACACGCCCACAACATCCCCATTTGAATTAGGAGGGCTTACGCCGCCATACATACATTACGCCGCCGTAACTAAGGGCGCAAGTTCTTTCTGCATACGGAACTTGCGCCCAAAGTTACATCGGCGTAACGTATCGGAGATACGTTACGCCAGCAGATAGATAGACAAATCTATCTGAATCCGGCCCAGTGTCTGCTGGGAAACTGAGTCCGAAGATGAGAGAACATCCGTGATAGGCGGAACACTGAACACAGTGTCTTCTGGGAAATGCCTATCACGGAAGGGACCAGAAGGAGACCGCGACTTTTAAACAATGGACGCCCGCAGCCTGTCAAGAATCGCAGGTACACTGACTCTAGTATAAGCCGAGGGGGGTATTTTCAGCCTTAAAGGGCTGAAAAACTCGGCTTATACTCGAGTATTTACGGAATATATTTTGGAGAGATTGATCGAAAAAAGAAAGTGACCAATTATCGAAGTGTGTATGGACAGTTGGACAGAGTAGCGCACAATTCTACCCTATACATCTGTACTGTATGACAGTCCCCTCCAATTTAGACAAAGTGCAGCGGTGACACGGCAGTCTGGATGTTTGGGTTGCTAAACTTCCTACTGATGAGTGTGATTGTGACTGGCAGCTTATGAGAACATGCAGAACGTATGAAAGAACAAAAGCACACTCTCCACCAGATGGCACGTTTCCAAGGCACTTGAGCTCTGTCACAATGAACTCTGAAGATGAAACCGCCGTCAGCTCCTTTCCAGCTTACCCTGACGTGACTCTGGCAATAATCGCTCCTATTTATTTCTCTATTGAACTCTTGAAGAAAACACCAGTGTAGCCTTTTGTACGCTTATTACTCCAGGGAGGCCTGATCAGAGTGTCACAGAACTACACAATCATCTCGTTATTTTAAGAGAAAAGACCTACGATTCTAATACATTAGGCCGCCTATGTGGCTATCGAGTGACCTTGCTGTGCAACAGTCAATTATTGTGCGCGTCAGTGTCACCTCCTGTGATGGGCGTGAGATGAAATGTCACCCGAGTGTCGTGCATTTATTTAAATGCCACGAGGGCTGCATCTGGAGAAAATGAAATTACATATTAAAGGTCATGAGAAATAATAATTTCTTGGGGTTGTGTAGATTATCACTTAACTCCTTATTTGCCCTAAAGGGTGGCTGTCTTTCGTAATGTCTTCAGATGTTAATATTGGCCATCTCAAAACTACTGTGGCAGCTTTTATTAAAAATGTCTTGAGCCTGAAGTGCATGCAGTAGAATAAGACAAGTCTCACTCTTTCATAGGCTTTCTTTTCTTATTGTATCACTGTTGTGAAAGAAAATGTTCTGAAATATGGCTGAGGGATTTGTTATGAACATGCTGGTTGTCAAGGCCGTTGCTGTGGACAGCACCTATAAGCATATTCTATGTTATTGACCCAGCCGGCCCAACATAAAATCGTACATTTCCTCAAATTTTTTTTTTGTAAAATGCATTTAAACTTAGCAAACATAGGCTGCCAAAGAAGAATTTTACAGTGTTTCTTCACTGGACTTATATATGTTTTATCCCCCCCCCCCCAAAAAAAAATGTCCCACTCTTCACAATCACGCCTTATTCATGTCATCAGTTTTCAGCAGCACCTATATTTGTGAGCAATTATTTTCAAGGATGAAGCACGCAAAGGGCAAAATTAGAACCAAATATCTGATGAGCAGCTTCAGAATTCATTGAGAATTGTTACTTCATCCATCAAACCAGATAGTGATATGTTAGTTTATCAAAAACAGCATCAAATATCGCATTCGTTTTATGTTGCCCTCTTTTCCGTTTTATAGAAAAAATATTGCAAAACGTTACATTTTCATTACGTACATTATTTATATAAGTGATTGTTAACGTGAGATCTTCCCGACTTTTTCTGCTCATCAGCTATCCTTATTGTTAGTGTATTTTATGTCTGGTCCAAGACAATTCCTCTTCTTCCAAAGTGGCTCAGGATGGTCAAAAGGCCTGCTGTCGATGGCGAGATCAAGATTTAAGCCTCGTACACACGGGCCAGAATCTCGTCAAGAAAAAAAAGTTGTTTTTCCTGACGAGATTATTGGCAAGAATCTATTGCCGCCCGAGTGTACAGACTCTCCTTTCAAAAGAACCGCGGTTCTCTTGAAAGGCAAGAACGTGGTAACTTCATTGCCTCAGACAAGCATGCGCTCGTTACATTAGATGCTGTCGCCGCCATCTTGCTGCCGCGCATGCGTCAAAGTAATTTCGAGCATACGCGGGTTTCCACGGCGACCAGGTAATTATACACACTCTCGGGTTTCTCGGCAGGAAAACTGCCGAGAATCTCATGACGAGAAAATAGAGAACATGTTCTCTATTTTTCTTGCCTAGATTCTGGGCAGTTTTCTTGTCGAGAAACCAGAAAAGTTTCGTACACACGCTCGGTATACTCGGCAAGAAAGCTCTGCCAGCAGTTTTCTTGCTGGTTCTTGCCGAGTATACTGAGCATGTGTACGAGGTTTAAGATCCATTGTGATTACAGATACTCCTCCTTTAACGACTTACCTGTTTAACCACCACTCAGACTTCTGATTAGCTTTCCCCACCCTAACGACGCACTGTACATCATTGTTTTGTACAGTTACAGTACAGCATTTTCATTTGTGTTCTGTACTTATGCAAATAAAAACAACGTTATTGAGCTGGAGTTTTGTGTATAGACCTTTTTTTTACAGTACAGTAGTTAAGGATGCTTAAAATATCGATTACTAGTGGCTTCTTGTTTAACGACCAATTTGTTTAACGACCTGGTAGTTGGAACAGAACCTGGTTATTAAGTGAGAAGAGCCTGTACACTGCATTCTAAAGTTTAATGGTTGCTTGTTACACCTAGTAAATACATGGCCAAATCATAATCCTGGGGAAGTTGACTCCAGAACTTGAAGTATGTGGCTGAAAATGGGGAGGGTGGGTTACATCTGCCAAAAGGGGATAGGGGGAGGTGGGTAAACTATTAAAAACAACATCTAAAACTTTATGTATATGTCAGTCCAAGACTAACCTGTCCACAGTGTGAGAACGCTGCTGATTTCTGCAGAATTAACAAAATTATGCAGGATCAGCAAATAACAAAATTATATAAAAAGGGACGCAGAAAAACAAAAACTGCTGTGTAAGTGCTAATAAAAGACTCCATACAGTAATGTATGCCATTTTTATTTTACCCATAGTTTCACTTTAAAGTAACAATATACATGGGATGATATAGCTAGATCACAGACAGTTTGAGGTCCATAGAATATTGCCAATTTTGGCGGTCATTGTTTTCCCCTTGGATAGTTGGCCATATAGATGTTTGCAGAGCCTCACCTAGACTTGTACACAAACTTTCAAAGTACATAAATAATTATATATACAGAAAATACAGTTAGAGTGGTAAAATCTAAAGGGGCTAAGCAGAGTACAATTAGTCAGAATATATCTTGTGTCAGTGCAAGAAACCATAAAGGGCCCCTCCTGGCCCCCTTCCCACTGATCGCTTGACCATGTTAAGGTCTTTTCTCACCTCGTCTTTCAGGACAGCACCTGGAGAGAGCGCAGCTCCACCCACTTCCCAGGAAACACTGCAGTCAATGCTATAACTTCCGCCCCCTTCCACCATGGCCTCAGTTGTAGTGTTTCCTCCGGCCATGGTGGAAGCGCTGCAGGGAACCAGGGGTGTGCTGTTCTCTCCCCAGGCGGGGAAGGTGTTTTTTTGAGCATACCAGTGTTTGATGTATTAGGAGGTGATCCTCCAGGAGGCGGACTCGACTTCTCCCCTGACGCGCGGGTGAAGGTCGGGTACTTCTCCTCTTCGGTCCGGCGAGGACAGAGGCTGCTGGAGGTCCCGCTCCCTGAGTCCGGGCATCGTAGCTTGCGGGGGGGCGGTCAGGTGCCGTTCTTCCGGCATACGAGGTTCCGGAGCGGAGGGCGTAGTGACGTCCTTTCCGGGTGGAGGCAGGACTTCCGGCGGCGCGTGGCGGCTTTCGGTTCCGGCCGCCTGGAACGCAGGAGGAGGAGTGGCCTCGGCGGTGCTATTTCCGGGTCTCGCAGCGGCGAGAAAGAGCCGGGAAATTTAAAGAGCTGTCGCACGCCCACAGCATTCTGGGACCATGGAGCCAGAAGACGCAGCGGAGGTGGCGGGAGCAGGAGCCACAAGCACCAGCCCGGCCCAGGTAGGAGACCCAGCGGTGGTCAATGTACCAGGGTATTGTTATGTCCCTCTTTTCTGCCCCTTCGGGGGAGGGGAGCCTGCCTCACTCACCCTAGTTACTTCTGTGGGTGTGTGTAGTTTTCTGGTACAGCGGTGATGGGTTCTGGTTTTATTTTGTTCACTAGCTGTGTGCACTTGGTGATTTGCTGGTCTGGCATATAAAGGTTAAACATAGCGTTGTTGTCCTTTGTGTCGTTTCAGAAAGTTAAAGAAAAACTTAAAGTGGTAGAACCTCCTCCTTCCAAGAAGCGGTGTGCTACTTGTAAAGCTTCCCTTAAGGGGAACTGGACCAAACCTTTATGCAAAACTTGTATTGCGGAGATTGTCAGGGGGGAGGCCTCTACTAGTTCGGCCTCTGAGCAGCCCACCGTCAAGGGTACGGGGGAGTTGCTCTCTTCGTTTAGGGAGGAGTTGCACCAGACTTTCCAGTCTTTTCGCTCCTTCCTGGACAAGGGTCCGACTAAGGGATCTAAGGCCAGGGCCAGTACCCCCTCCACATCTAGAAGGTTAGACAGTGAGTCCGAGGAGGAGGAACCTGAAAATGTTGTTTCAGGATCAGAGGCGGAGGAAGAAGAAGAAAGGGATACTTCTTCCTCGCGCTATAAACTGTCCTTAGAGGAGGTTGATGACCTATTAAGGACTATTCATTCTACCCTAAACATTAAGGAAGATGCGACTCAGCTGTCCTTGCATGACAGGATGTACCAGGGCTTGGATACATAAAGTATTGTCCGAAACAATTAAAAGAGAATGGAAGGATCCGGAAAAGGCACCCTTCTTTTCTAAATCTCTGAAAAGGAGATTTCCCTTCGATGAAGATCCAACGCAGGCATGGAATAAAAGGCCTAAGCTGGATGCAGCATTCTCAAAAGTTTCTCGCAATACGGACCTAGCTTTTGAGGATACAGGTACCCTTAAAGATCCCCTGGATAAAAGAGCAGATACCCTGCTCAAAAAAGCCTGGGATACCACCTTGATTAATCTCAAGCCAGCTATGGCATCCACTGTGGTGGCTAGAAACCTTGAACATTGGCTGGATCAGCTTAAAGGTCACATTGAGGCTGGTACCTCTCGTAGAGAGCTTTTGGAGTCCTTCCCAGTCCTTATGAAAGCGGTAGGCTATATAGCGGATGCATCTGCTGAATCCGTGAAGCTCTCCGCCAGATCCTCGGCGTTGATAAATTCAACCAGAAGGGCCTTATGGGTTAAGACCTGGCAGGGGGACACAGCCTCTAAGCTGAAACTGTGTGGATTACCTTTTGAAGGAGACTTGGTGTTTGGCACAGGGCTAGACGCCGTTCTGGATAGGACGGCGGATAGAAAGAAGGCTCTTCCTTTAAAAAAGGTAGATTCGGGGCCCAAGAAAAATTTTCGTCCTTTTTTCCAAGCCAAGGGTCCTAAGGATGCGCAAAGAGGCCAGGGTGGTAGACCCTGGCGGTCCCAGAGGGGCCGCGGGAAGCCTGGGGTGTTATTTCGCTCCCCCAGCCAGCCTGCTAAGCCCCAGTGACGGTCTCCCAGCTGTGGGAGGTCGGCTCCAAGCCTTCCTTCCACAGTGGGCAGAGGCGACGTCCAGTCCGTATGTCCTCAAACTGATTGCAGAGGGCTACGCACTGGAGTTCTCGGGAAGACCACCGTCGCGGTTTTATGTGACCCAATTGCCCAGGGAGCAAGAGAAATCTCGGGCAATGCTGTCATTAGTGGAAGATTTTCTCCAACAGAGGGTGATTATGCCAGTGCCCCAGAGAGAACAGGGGGAGGGCTGTTATTCCCATATATTTCTAGTAAGGAAGCCGTCGGGCAAATTCAGGTTAATTTTAAACCTAAAAGTCCTGAATCTAGCTATCCGGTACAAGAGATTCCGCATGGATTCTATATACTCGGTGAGAAAGCTTCTTCCTCTGGGGTGCTTTCTAGCATCGATAGATTTAAGGGATGCATATTTGCACGTCCCGATCAGGACTTCCTCTCAGCGCTATCTGCGCCTAGCCATCAGAACAGAGAGCGGAGTGAGACATTTCCAATTCAGAGCCCTCCCATTCGGCCTTTCCTCCTCTCCCAGAGTCTTTTCAAAGGTGGTGGCAGAGGCCTTGGCACCCCTAAGGCTCAGGGGGATTTCTATAATTCCATACTTGGACGACCTCCTGGTGTTCGCCAAGTCGGAGGAGCAGCTTCTCCTGGACCTGAGGAGGACCCAGGCTCATTTGGAAGGGCTCGGGTGGATTCTGAACAGAGAGAAGTCAAATCTAGTGCCCTCCCAGAGGATAGTCTTTCTAGGATACACTATAGACTCTGTTCAGGGGAAGATTTTTCTACCAGAAGAAAAGATAGAGAAAGTTCAGGCTGCAGTGAAGACAATTCAGACGAATGTGCCGATTTCTGTTCGCTCAGCCATGTCCACAATGGGCTTACTCACGGCTGCCATTCCGGCGGTGCAGTGGGCTCGTCTCCATTCAAGGGACCTACAACAGGCGATCCTTCAGAATTGGACCCATGGGGAATCCCTAGAGAAAAGATTCAGAGTTCCGTCTTCAGTGAAAAGGAAACTTTGGTGGTGGAGAGGCCAGGCAAATCTGCGCCTAGGCCTGTCTTGGTCCTTCCCCACTACAAAGGTCCTAACTATGGACGCGAGTTCGTGGGGATGGGGTGCTCACCTGAACGGGCAGATGGCACAGGGATCCTGGACGAGGGAAGAGTCCAGAAGGTCCTCCAATTGGAGGGAACTCAGGGCCATTTGGTTAGGGCTAAGGGCCTTCCAGGAGCTGATTCTGGACCAACATGTCCAGATTTTGTCAGACAACGCCACAGCGGTGGCGTATGTTTCCAGACAGGGGGGCACGAGAAGCAAGGTACTCCTCAATCTGGCCTTACAGACTCTGTCCTGGGCAGAGGTGAACTTGGCTTCCCTATCGGCAGTACACCTAAAAGGCAGCCTAAACCTTCTGGCAGACTTTTTAAGTCGGACGAGGGTTCTGGAATCGGAATGGTGTTTATGCCCGGAGGTCTTCCAAGAGCTAGTAAACAGGTGGGGAACCCCTCAGATAGACCTGTTCGCGTCCCAGTCCAATGCCAAGGTTCCGGCTTATTTTTCTCTAAACAGAATGGACCAGGCAGAGGGTCTAGATGCGTTAGTCCAACGCTGGCCCTTCCGCCTGTGCTATGCCTTCCCCCCAGTTCCGATCATTCCTTTAGTGTTACGGAAGCTTCAGGAGGAGAAGACTACTCTGATCCTGATAGCCCCGTACTGGCCCAAGAGGCCTTGGTTTTCGAGTCTGTTGGAACTGGCAGTAGAAGATCCCTGGGTACTGCCAGTCAGAAAAGATTTACTGTTTCAGGGCCCTCTACTTCATCCAGACGTGAGTCGGTTAAGACTCACGGCCTGGTTACTGAAGAGCTAATTCTTAGCAGGAAGGGTTTGTCCAAACGCTTGGTAGATACGCTACTTAGTAGCAGGAAAGAGGTCACGAGGGCCATCTATTTCAAGACTTGGAAGGTTTTCAATTCTTGGTGTGAAGGTAAAAATTATTCTCCTTTGAATACTTGTTCCGTCTTGGAGTTTTTACAAGACGGTATGGATAAGGGTCTGGCAGCCAGCACCTTGAAGGCGCAGGTGGCGGCTTTGTCAGTGTTTCTAGAGAGACGTTTATCTCTAGAGCCCTATGTTATCAGATTTTTTAAGGCCTTAGCCAGGGCTAGGCCTTCCCCGTTTAAATTTTTCCCCAAGTGGGATTTATCAGTGGTCCTGGGGGGTTTGACTAAAAAGCCCTTCGAACCACTGGTAGACGCCTCTATAAAATTTCTGACTTTGAAATTGGTGCTTTTGGTAGCGGTCACCTCAGCGAGGAGGGTTAGCGAGCTTCAGGCGCTTTCCATTTTGGAGCCTTTTTTGTCAATCTTCCCTGATAGGGTAGTATTAAGAACTGATCCGAGTTTTCTTCCGAAGGTAGTGTCAGTATTTCATAGGACGCAGGAAATAGTGTTACCTACCTTTTGTCCAACTCCTTCTTGTCCGAAGGAGAGAGAATTCCATTCCTTAGATGTCAGGAGATGCATTAGACGCTATCTAGAGGTCTCTAGTGAGTTCAGAAAGGCGAACTCGCTTTTTGTTCTGTTTTCGGGATCCCGCAAGGGGCATGGGGCTTCCAAGAGTACTCTGGCTAGATGGTTACGGATGGCTATCCATGAGGCATACAAAGCTAAAGGTTTGGATCCTCCTCCGGGAGTAATGGCCCATTCTACTAGGGCGGTGGCAACTTCCTGGGCAGAACGGGCTGGAGCTTCGCCAGAACACATCTGTAAAGCGGCAACGTGGACGAGCTTTTCCACCTTCGCTCGTCATTATAGGATGGATTTGCTCTCTGTGTCAGAGCAGTCTTTTGGCAGGAAGGTCCTGCAAGCGGTGGTCCCACCCTAGAGTAAGTACTCAGTTATCATCTCCAGGTGCTGTCCTGAAAGACGAGGTGAGAAAACCTTAGTTAGACTTACCGGTAACGGTATTTCTATGAGTCTTTCAGGACAGCACCGATAACCCGCCCTTTTATTATTAAAGATAATATATATATATGCTAATGCGTGTAGTTTCTATGTTCTGCTTATCTAATTTCAGCGTGGCCGGAGGTACTCGTGAACAACTGAGGCCATGGTGGAAAGGGGCGGAAGTTATAGCATTGACTGCAGTGTTTCCTGGGAAGTGGGTGGAGCTGCGCTCTCTCCAGGTGCTGTCCTGAAAGACTCATAGAAATACCGTTACCGGTAAGTCTAACTAAGGTTTTTTTTGTATTTGCAAAGTTAAAGGGGTTGTGAAGTCAGAAGGTTTTTTTATCTTAATGCATTCTATGTATTAAGATAAAAAGCCTTCTGTGTGCAGCAGCCCCCCTCATATTTACTTGAGCCCCATCTCCTTCCAGTGTTGTCAACGAATGTCTCGGCAGAATCCAACAAGGCCCAGGCCTAGGGCAGCACTTTGCAGGGGGGCAGCATGGAAAGAGTCCCCGCCGGCTTGTGCTACAGTGTTAGTGTAGAGCCAGTCTTATGGGGCGGACTGGGCTAAGAGGCAAATTAGTCCCATAAAGCAGCTGCACTGCTTCCGGTATGCTGGCCGCTGGCATTCTCCAACTGTGGGGCAGCTGTTTTGACTGTCCTATCATCTTGGACCACAAAACTTTTCATTTTGAAAAGAGTAAGGGAGGGTTATAGCCCCTGTCAGTTTATTTTTTACCATCCCTGTCCCATTGCAGAGGTTTCCCTTCACTTCCTTCCCCATAGCCAAACAGGAAGTGAGAGGAAATCTATGCAAATTAAGGGAATTCATTGCCCCCACTCAAAAATTTCAGGGTGGGTCTTAAACAGAAAGGGGTGTGGCCTTGACAGGAAGGGGTGTGTCATATTTAAATTAGGGGGTGCACGAGTTTAGTCAGGCCTAGGGCAGCACAAAACCTAAATACACTACTGGGAAACGCTTAAGAAGCACTTGTAATATAATTGGCAAAAAAGTGTGTGAACTTTACATATGAACTGATCTGGATTATATGAACTGTTTTTGAGCAAGATAACAACAATTTTGAGTTTTTGGGGACACTTTAATTTTTGATAGAAAAGCATACGTTTGCAATAATAATAATTAGGATGTGGGCATAACATATGACATGATTGGTTAAACACACTATATATGGTTAGTATTTGGTATTGAGAGAATTTGTTTTTATTTATTTCACTTTGTAGAGCTGCACTTTTTTTCTTTTTAAAGTTGTAATACTATTATCCATATGCATGATTGGTTAAACACACTATATATGAATAGTATTTGGTATTGAGAGAATTTGTTTTAATTTATTTCACTTTGTAGAGCTTCACTTTTTTTCTTTTTAAAGTTTTAATACTATTATCCATATGCAGATTACAATGTTCAGAAGCTGGGCTGGTAATTATGAAAACTCCTTGACCATAAGCAAGGAGAACCTATTAAACATTTTTACATATGACTACATAGCTGAATCATAGACACATGAAACAGACTTGTCCTGTCTGTGATGTGTTTAATAAATCAATACACTATATACAATGGGCCGATTAAGTAATTGTTGCCAAAATTTTTTGTCAAAGGTAAGTAACTTAAGAAGATGAACTTTGGGGAGTCTGTGTCCTCTATAGGACCTTAAGAAGATGAACTTTTGGGAGTCTGTGTCCTCTATAGGACATTTGAACTGAGAAAAGAACATACATCATTGTTCATCTTAATATGGACTACAGTGCGGAGGGGTGAACCTGTGTTAAGGTCTTAACAGTAACAAATAGGTAAGGAGTAGGACTAGGGACATTTTTATACTGCACACTTTCATTTAATAACTATAAAATATATTTTTACTGTACCCCTTGTCTATGATTAAAAAGTTAAGTAAAAAAAACAAAAAAACACTTTATACTGAAAGAAAAAGAAAACCTTTTATATAACGGCTTAAAATGTGTTAGCTGAAGTAAGACTTGTTGGTCACTTATGTAAAGTCCATCTAAATCTACTAGTTTTTTTTAACACTACCCTACCCTGGTCACAATGCTGCTATAGAGGGTGGCTACATTGCTCCTCCATAGATGCAGTCTAGCAGTAAGTGTAGCCACACTAAGGCTGGATTCACACCTATTTTTAGTGCTTTTTGCATTTTTCAGATTTGCACTACAGAATGTGTTCCATAGGAAACCATGGTAAATAGACTGTAGTGCAAATCTTCAAAATACAAAAAGCACTAGAATGCAAAGGTGTGAATTAGGCCTTAAACTGGAAGTGTGTTATTGGCTGGATCAGGGGAAAATATAAGATTTAAAAGAGTTAAAAAATCAATTTAGCCACCCATAATTTCAAAAATGAATATATGAAAACTTATATAGCGCAACACATGCGAACTTAATCGCCTCTGGGCGCTTAAACACTTGCAATATATAAAAAAATTTGTTTAAGACTTTGGTATACTTTTAGACAAAACTGTCATGATTAATGGTAAAATAAAAATTGCTAGTATACATACAGATAAAATAAAACTGTTTGAGAATTCCTGGATACAGCGAGTTCAATCTCTTAAGATCTCGATAGTGAGCCAAGAGAAGGGATGGGGGGGTTCAGGCTGGTTGGAGTTTAGTTTTCAGTTTTCATTTTCTTCCTCTCTATTTCCCTACACCTTGCAATACTCCCCCCCCCCCCCACCAGGTCCTTCAATATATTTTCTTTTTCAATTCCTTCTCCTTTTCTCAACAGTGTTCAGTCTCATATTAGCCCCCAACCCTTTGCTGAGGCCATGCAATATATTGGGCAACGCAATAGGCTAAAATATAGGTCACTAAAGGTCCTCCACACCAAACTAATAAAACCATGTCTTCATGAAGTTGGCTTTGCGCACAAGCGCACAGTCACATTGAAACAGAGAAAGGTCGTCTCAAAATTGTTGCCATAAAAAGTGCTCAATTGTCGCTGTTGTTTCACAGTACCCTTCAACGGAAACACCTGGATGAAATAATTTGAATAGGTGTCCACATGCTTTTAGGCATTCACCAAAACATACTAAAAATACTTTATTATTATTAATATTACTATTGTTATTCCATTTGATCACATTTTTTAAATAAATCACTGAAACAGAAAATGAATTATCAATTTATATTAATTTGAGTAAATGTTTTTTTTTAATGATTAAATAATAAATAAAATACAAAAACAGAAGTGTGTAGAATTATTATAAAAAAAATAAAATAAAAATTGCAATTGATTTAAACACCAAAAGTGGCAACAGTATGTGGCTAGCATTACCGGAAGTAATAATGCAAGGGTATTCAGATCTGAAAAAAAGGTTGTGCTGCACTTTTAATGTATATGACAAGCAGTTAATCAATGTATTTTGTTCTATATGGCTAATCAATGTTTAATCTGAAAACTGGCTAATGTGCTATTATTGCTTCAAGGCTAATTATCAATGTTCATACAAGGCATAAATGTCAGTGAACCCCACCTGACAAAAAAAACTGGACTACAGATCCCCTCCCCTCAATAAATCACAATATTTTTAATCACATGCTAAACATGGACAGCCCAACAAATCATTTATCAAGTCACTGACAGTCTCATCAGATCTGCTGCTCAAGCAGCCAATAAGTTATTACATTAGTGTGCGATGATAGAGTGCATCAATTTAAGCAAACTTCACACAGGGATGACATTGGTTTATGACACATCCTTCAGCCAACAGATTATGAGATGATCAAAAATGCATTTGTTATGACTTTAAAATTAAATTAGTTACACGATAAAAAGACATAGTTGATCACTTGCTCAAAGCAACACTTTAATTATACTTGTATATTTACCGTATTTTACTTTTCTGAATGTGAAAAATGTAGCATTAACTTTTCACATGCTGGAGTCCTCATGCTACAAATAGGAATTGTCCTGAAATATGAAGGTAATCTAGGAGTATTTTGCTTTTTTCTGCATGTAGTTCTTCCTAGGTTAATTCTACTCATTTATGAATTTAATAAATGACCTCCAACTAGTCTAAATGGTGTATGATTGTAAGTGGTGTATCCCAAGGTTCATTGCTGGGATGGTTACTTTTTTTTAATTCTTTATTTAAACTGAGCATGAAAGGTGCAGCATAGACATAATTCGAAGATTCGGATCTAACAACTCATGTGTACCCCAAAGTTCAGTGTTGGGACCCTTACTTTATATAATTTATAAAGTCTGGGATTAAAAGTACCATTTCAGTCTTTGTAGATGACACCAAACTATGCAGTGGAATAACGTCCTTACAGGATGTCTCCAACTTCCAAGTCGACCTCAATGCAATGTTTGATTGGGTGACTATTTGGCAAATTAGGTTTAATGTTGATAAATGTAAAGTTATGTACTTGGGGGCTAAAAACATGCATTTATCATACATACTCGGGGGAGTACAACAAGGGTAATCAATGGTGGATAAGAGTATTGGTGTTCTGGTAAATCATAAGCTTAATAATAGCATGCAATGCCAAGCTGCGGTTTCCAAGGTGAGCAAAATGCTTTCTTGTATTAACCTCCCTAGCGGTAATCCTGAGTGGCTCGGGGGGAATTTAAGCAGTAACCCCCGAGCCACACTCAGGATTGCATCGCAGGATCCAGGCAAAGTTAATTACCTTGTCCCCAGGATCCTGCGATGTCTCCGCAAGCTGTGTACTCCGCTCGTTCTATCTCAGTGTTGGGATCCATTCCCTGCGAGCGGCGCGATGCTCGGGGATGGAGCCCGGCGCCAAATTCAAACAGTGAAAAACACATAACACATACAGTACACTGTAATCTTACAGATTACATTACTGTATCAAATCATTTCACATCCATTTTGTCTCTAGTGGTTTGTCCGGTGCCCTGTATGCAGTTTTTAATTATATATATATACAGTTTTTTCTGCCTGGAAACTTGAGATTGTCCATGGCAACCAAAAAGTGTCCCTTTACGTCAAAAGCAGTTTTAGACCAGCTAGAAAACAGAGATAATAAATTAGAATCACTTGCAGAATTGAGTGATAGTGATTTGTGGGGAAATTCATCATCAAACACTGAAAGTAATGACAGCGACAATTCTGCAACTGAGCAAATTTCTGTGTTTTAGATTTGATTACATTATTGAATAAATGTAATTATTATTATATTATTATTTGTTATTATTTATAGTTTATTATTTTATAATTTTTAAATTTATCATACCCGGTACCTACTAGACTCTTGTTTGGACAGATTTAAGTGTGTTATTCATAAGAATTACAGGCCTACAATATAAAACCCCTAAATTTCCATGCAAAACAATGTACCGCTTTGAGCATCAAAAATCTGACATAATTATACCACCAGGGAGGTTAAAAGAGGTATGGACTGCAGAGAGATAGAGAGGGAAAGATATAATTGTTTTCCTGTATAAATCATTAGTAAGACCTCCTTATCTAGAATATGCAGTTCAGTCTGGGGCACTAGTTTCCACAAAAAGGATATCAGGGAACTGGAGAAAGTGCAGAGAAGGGCAACCAAACTGATAAGAGGCATGGAGGAGCTCAGCTATAGGGAAAGATTTGCTGAACTAAGTTTATTATCTCTTGAGAAGAGGAGATTAAAGGGGCATATGATCAACATGTATAAGTACATTGCGCTGGTTCACTCTCAGCGCAGAGACTGGGCTCTCACCAATAATTTGGACCCAGGACGTGTAAGGAAGGCCTTGCTCCGACTCTACCATATATTGATGTATTACCAACTTATTCAAAAACATGTTCTCAGTAAATCATAAAACACATATAATGTATATGAAATATCATAAACACAAAGTGCATCACATATTGCAGTCCATTGTATAAGCATGTAATAAAACTGAACTATACAACAGTGATGTGCCCAATATCAATCACTAGTTTCCAAAATAAGGTGCCTCTTTCGTGCATAAATAAACCCGAATCGTGTGCTTTCTCCTAGTAACATCTCTATGCTCCCAGAACTCTCACCTTAAAGGGCTATCAAATAAGCCTTGTGGTTGTAATCTTTGGGATGATGTAACATCAATCCTGGCTTTGTTCTAGGTATTCCAAAAGTATCCATGTAGTCCTTAGTAAAGGTCACTTTAAGACTCCATCTCCCACGTTTACTCCATATATTAGGGTAAAAGAAAGTAATCCCCCATGGTGTAGTATTTAAAAGCAGTAATTTATAAAAGAGAATTGTATCTCTTACATTAAAAAATCTCTGTAATGTGTTAATACATCAATTTGCCAGTCTCTTGCATCACTTCTGATGCAGAGTGCCCTACGCGTTACGTCACGGAACTTGACTTCATCAGTGTCAGTATGTTTTAGGTAGGATACAAAGCAAAATGCACACTATTGATTCTGGGCACTACTTCAGCTACATACACATATATGGTATCACTGCGTTTGTCAAGAGCAGGAAAATCAATTTTTGGTTGTTCTTTGGTGGTAAGTTATGGTAATAGCAAGAAATATACAGCTAAAAAAAAACAAAAAAAAACTTTTTTTACTATTTTGGGCCAGTTTTCCTTTGATAATAATCCAAAAAAAAAGATATCCTTTACCATTTACCGCCAAATGAAAGCCCAAATGAAATAATCTTTATAGTGATATGTACGGTTTTTACAAACGCATATCAAAATTGCAAAATTGCATTGAAGCATTTACATTTGTTTTACAAGCAGTCACTAAGGGATCAACTGAATTTTATATCTCTGCAGAGAGGTGATTAGGAGGCATACCTTTTGCATTTACATAACTGGTCCATAATAAACTTTGGGAAAAATTTACATTTAGGGTCATCATGCAAGAAAAGGGTACACTCATTTTGTCCACAGGAAAAGAGGCTTAACTTCCACATGTGACCTCCACTACATTACGCGTTGTAAACATGTAGAATATACTTCCACAGAAGCTGGTTATGAATTGCTTCAAAAACAACTGTATTTGTTTCTGAATGCACCATATATAACATACTATTATTATTTATAAGAAGTAACACGTTAATACAGGGAATATCCGATTACCGTTGAGGATCAAGATGGAATGTTCCCTATTAAAGCAATTTTTTTTTATTCTTTTTTTTTTTTCCTTGCTCTGTGTCAGCAGCAGGTTTAGGGTTCTTGGGATGTAGGATTGATTAAAAGGCTTTTTTTCTATTAATTTATTTGGTTGAACTTTACCTTTTTTTGCAACCTGGCTAATTATGTTACTATTTTTTTATATGTCTGTATACATTTCCCCACTGAGATGATAGATTTTATTTATTTTTTTCATTAGGGAACCACACCTTCTATTCCTGTTTCCTTCCCTAATAATACATGTCTCTTAACTGTAATGTAATGGGTTTGAGCGCATTCTCACAGGATTTTGAACTCACCGCCCTCCTGGGAGGCACGGCGGCGTCACTGCTTTGCAAAATGCAGTCTGGTTATTCTGCTCACATCGCAATAACAGATTTTTAGAGGAAGATGGTCCGTTAAAAAATATTAGTAACTGTAATATTGGTCGACAGTAGATTCTGTTATGTGTAACAAAATATCCTTTGTATGTATAACTTTTCTTTGTAATGATCCTAAGAGAAACTGGAACCAAACAAGGAATTTCTATAGTTTTCTATATATTTCTATAGTTATTCTTGTTATCTCAAGTCATACTTGAGTTAAAATATAACAAGTAAATGTGCTATTTGTCAATGTGATGGCTACACAGCATATAAACATTTTGTTTTTACAAATCCTTACTACATTAAGAATAGGTCTTTATCACCATGATGAGTATTTAATGCGCAGTAATATCTCAGTCATTTAGTAGAAGAAGAAGACAAGTTGAAACTAAAGCCAAGTTATTGTCCTTGTATGAGCGCAGCATACTTATCACACAAATGGGAGCCCTCAGGTTATGGGCTTGGCAACTAATGGACCAATTTAAGGGATTATAAAGTAGTGGGCAGGTCTGTCTCGGGACTCCACAAGAAAAACTGACACTTTCTAAAAGGATCTAGGATGTATCTTCTACGTGTCTATGACACAGGGATTGTTCACATAATGCAAGCCATGTTTACATTGCAGTAACGCCAAAAATCAACTAAATAAAAACATTACGATGTGGAACACTGACGGCTCTGTTGCACAAATAAAAGTAATATTTATTTCAAGTCAAAATTCTACGTTGCTTTATGGAAAAAGATGGCTTTAGAACATCAACTGATATTGCATAAAAGTTTTAGTCAGCAGATCTGAAGTTTAATGAAAAAAAGCTTTGGCTGTGGGAAGAAAGTTTCCTACTTGTACAATAATTGCTTTAGCATAAAAATGTTGAGAACAGGCTGAACTTTTCCTTTCAGGAAATGTAAATACAATGTAAAATATAATATAACATAACTGGAAAATAAATTTTATAGGTAAAGTTGATCCAGGGAAAATCCGATTGCCTCTTATGGGATCAGGAAGGATTTTTTTCCCCCTGCTGTAGCAAATTGGATCATGCTTTGCAGTTTTTTTTGCCTTCCTCTGGATCAACTGTGGGTATAGGCTTGTGTATATAGGATTGTATGTTTTTTTTTTAAGGATATATTTTCCCCCCCTTTTATTGGTTGAAAAAGACGGACTTGTGCCTTTTTTTCAACTGGACTAACAAAATATAACTATGTAACTATATCAGGTTCTGAAAAGAGATCTCTGTCACACAGGAAATAATCCAAAAAGATTTCCATATACATACCTGTAACTGTAATGCATCCAGGGGTCCCAATACTGCCTATATAATTATTAATTCTAATAATAACACTAATAGTAACAGCAACAGCATTAACAACAATATAATGTTATAATAAAACTAATAATAAAAATAGTTAATTTGAACCCAATAAAATAACAGGCATTTTATCTTCCATAATTATCTTCAATTTCCATGTTTTGCTTCTGTGATTGAAGCATATTTAATATTTTTTTATTTGTAAGAGTAGTGGTTAGCACTAACAATAATAATTTGTGGTTGGAACGTTATATATAAAAATGTGGAACACATGTAGAGAGAAAATAAAGATCAATTCTATAAATTGTTAAAACAGTAGTGTCTATTATACCAGCAATTCAGTTTCCTCAGTAGGAGCATACCACTGACTGTTACAAATAACACCTTCATGTTATCTGTGTTTTTTTTTTTACTTCTATGGAAAAAAAATCTTTAAAAATCAGCCCTATGTTCTATTAATCATTCTAGTCTTCTTTTTATTTTACAATTACTCACTCAGTTTTTTTCTATGGCATTTTTTTTCTTTCAAAATCAGCTCTATGTTCTATTAGTCATTCTAGTCTTCTGTTTATTTTACAATTACTTACTCGGGTTTTTTCATCTTTCTATTGGGCCAAAATAGGCACACATACTGCAAACCATTTATGGCTATTGTTGATGGTTGAGTCATGTACTAAGAAATGTAGGAATAAACAGTATTTATGTTGACCATAGCAACTAGATTCTCAGGGGGTGATTTACTAAACTTCCCTGAAGACCAATTTATGACACGCATTCAATAATGTGTAGTACGAACTCTTGTGTATTTAATTAAACTTCTGAAACAAATGTACCTCTGCTTGATGTCACTTCAGTTAAAGTGTGTAATGTTTTTTCAAATTTTTTCTAAAGCACAGTTAGCACCCCTTTCAGGTGTTTATTGCTAGAGCAAGTGTTTATGAGGCACTAGATTAAACTTATCAGTGGGTCAATCGGATTCACACAGGCCACAGTTGCTCCAGTGAGTCTAATCTCAACAAAACAGGGTACCCAATTAAAAGGTTGAAGATTCACAATTTCTATAGAGAGCAACACACCAAAGATCTAGGAGTTCAAAATCTTTTAATAGTGGCATTGGTAATAACAAAATACATAAAACAGCCAATGCATTTTGGGGCCTCAGAAATCTCCCCCATCTTCAGGGCTATAAAATAATTACAGAAATGGTTGCGAACATATGAATTTCCACGATGGTTCTTATATGATATGAATTAAACTAAAGTAGGAATTCACATATTTATACCCTTTTCTGTACAGAAAACAGACAGAAGGGCACAAACACCCAGTGCATTACTAGAGATTCAATGTATAAAATGTGGAAGATGAAAAAATGGGTACTTGCAAAGGTAAAAAGTACAAAAGTATTGAAACCATGAGACACAGCAAAGTGTAGAAATGGCATAGCCCAACAAACTACTCCACTAGGTTGGCTAGCTGATACATTTCAGGGTTGTACCCCCCTCTTCACAATGGGTCAGCTCGCCAGCCTAGCGAAGTCGTTTGTTGGGCTATGCGATTTAATCACATTAAATCTCTGTTAATGCACTAGGCCATTGTGCCCTCCTGTGTGTTTTCTTTACAGTAGTATGCTGGATTCCCTTGGTCTGAAGAGGGCTGCATTGGCTGAACATTCCTGATATATTCCATACTGGTGCCTTGTATGGACTATTACATATTCTGACTGTGGTGGATCTCTGAGTGCTGGAGGTGATTGTGTGTTTTGTACTTATACCCTTTTTTTTGTACCTGTTTTATAGCCCTGAAAACAGGGAAGATCTCTGAGCTTCTGAAAAGTGTGGGCTAATTTATGTTATTTATGTGTTATGAATCAGTACCAATATTAAAAGATTTTTGACTCCTAGACCATTGGTTTTGCACTCAATAAATCTTTCATAGGTTTTTTTCTTATCTGAGTTCCTGTTGAGAAGGTTCAACTTTCCTAGTATGCTCTTTTGCCACCAGGACTGAAATTGAGGGACAATCTTAAATTTTTTTTTGAATCAAAAGTTAGTTTTTATTAATACGTCATAATCATACAATACAGGTAGGATGAATACAAACATTGTGAGTAAATTTTTCACGAGGGTACAGAGAAAAATGAATATAATTATACTCGTTGCATAGTATGATGATCCCTGGTTTAAAACCACCCCTCTCTCTCTTCTATGGGATTGAACTATACATATGCTTAACTATGCTAGGCCTGTATCCTTGGGACTAGTTTCTTAGTAGCATCCCCTGTAATCATTCTGTTAGGAGTACATAATAACCATGACAAGAAAAATATATAAGAATAACTATAAGAATGATAGATAACTCTGCAATAAACATATATAAACATGTGAGCTTTTCTCTTTTTCCTTCCTTTTCTCTCCCTCCCCCTCTTTCCCTGCCTCTCCGTACCCCGTCACACCATCAACTTCCCATAAGTCCACCTGTATCCCACTATCAGATTCTCTACCCATTTCCGTTTGGCGGCAAATTAACCCTGTAGTAATCTCTCCATAATCAGTTCGCTAGGTCCCAGCCCTGGCACATCCAACCAGGGACGCCACATTGAATAGAATTTTTTAAGGGCATTTCTATGTTGGTATGTGATCTTTTCTCTTATCAGGGAACTGTTTACCATTTTAACCCATTGTCCCTCCGATGGTACCCTGGGGGTAATCCAATGTCGGGCTATGGCCCTTCTTGCCGCATAAAGCAACCGTAATACCGCAGTGTGTCCGTTAGGGGATAGTGTTGGTTCTTCAAGGGCTCCCAGTAAGCAGATCACTGGGTCATGTGGCAACGTAAAGTCATAGGCCTGAGATATAGTGTGGATAACATACCGCCAGTACCTGAAAAGTTTGGGGCACTTCCATAACATGTGTAACAAGTCTCCTTCTTGTGTATTGCACTTGGGGCATATGGGAGAGTCCCGCACGCCCCATTTGTGTAGGCGAGTAGGTGTTCTATATACTCTGTGTAGCAAAAATAAGTGTGATAATCTATGTTGTGCAGACACCGAGACCAACGGAGCTGAGGTCAGGCACAACTCCCAGGTATCCCCATCAATGGGGCCTAAGTCAGTGACCCACCCCCTTTTACATGGCAGCGTGGACGCGTCATGGGTAGTATTCAGCAACCTGGAGTAAACTTGGGATATCATGCCTTTCTTGTCCTTATTAAATAGCACATCATTATGTAGGGGGTGTTGTATTAGTGACATGGGAGAAAGTCTGACCTCCCTTTGAATAGCATGTCTCACTTGGAGGTACCTATAGAACTGTGTTCTGTCCAATCCAAACTCTTCCCGTAAATTAATAAAGGATTTGAGGGTCTGGCCCGCAAACAATTGTGCAATATACCGGATTCCTAAATCGGCCCAGGACCCGAATCCCTCTAGTTTGAAAATTTCCCTGAAGTAGGAGTTTTTCCAGATTGGGGTATACATGCACACCCCCCTGATACCCAGACTAGATCGAATGTATTTCCACAGGGTGTTAAGTAACACTACCGTGGGTAGAGTTTGGTCTAAGTGTGTAAATCCTGCCTCTAAGTGGGAGACCGCAGGGAGCACTGACTCTGAGGGAATCAGTGGGGCTCGTACAGGGTCTCCTGAGTCCATCTCTCCCCAATGTCCCAAGTGTTGAATTTGAGAGGCTATGAAGTAGTGGCGGGCATGAGGGACAGCCAGGCCGCCCTGGTCTTTGGCTAACTGTAGTGTTGCAAGTTTTATGCGTGCTACCTTTCCCCCCCAGATCAGATCTCTAAACTGCGCGTCAATCTGGGCGAACCATTTATGTGGGATCCAAACTGGAGCATTGTGGAAAACATACAGGAGCTGAGGGGCCCACACCATTTTTACCAGGTTTGCTCTACCCGCTACTGACAGCGGGAGTTTCTTCCAGGCTGTGCATTTTTGCCTAAATTTAAGGAGTAGGGGAGCTAGGTTAAGGGAAAGGTATTGGGCAGGTTCTGGTGTGATCTGTATGCCTAAATATTTGAATTCGTTTACCACTAAAATGTCCCTAGCACAGTCAGGTAGTCGGTCAGTCAGGGGGTCTAGAGGCATAAGCACTGATTTGTTCCAATTGATACTGAACCCTGATAGTTCTCCAAAGTCCGCGATCAATGTCATCACATTCTTCAGAGATTCCTGGGTATCTCCCAAATATATTAGAGTGTCGTCTGCAAATAACGAGATGATATCTCGTCTATTCCCTCTAATAAATCCTGTAATGTTAGGCGAAGATCTCATATGTATAGCCAAGGGTTCAAGAGCTAGGGCAAACAGCAGGGGTGACAGAGGGCACCCCTGCCGTGTGCCCCTGAAGAGACGGAACGAGTCAGACACCTCACCATTGATCCTCATTCTTGCTGTTGGTGAACTATATAGCAGTTTCACCCATTTTAAAAAAGATGGACCTACCCCAAATCTACTTAGTGCCTCCCAGAGATAGGGCCATTCGACACTATCAAATGCCTTTGAGGCGTCAAGGGAGAATATAGCTCTATTGCCTGGATTGTCGACCGGGATTTGTATGTTTAGGAATAATCTTCGTAGATTATGTGCTGTGGATCTGGCTGGAATAAAGCCAGATTGGTCCCTATGAACTATGAGATGAATGCATTTAGATAGCCTAGTGGCCAGGACTCTGGCCAAAAGTTTGATATCGAATGTTAGCAAGGAGATGGGCCTATATGAATCCGGGGAAAGAGGGTCCTTCCCCGGCTTCAGCAGGACCACTATCAAGGCTTCATTCATAGAGGGAGGCAGCACTCCCGTTTCGAATGCTGAGTTGTAAGTTTTCAATAGGACAGGTATAATCTGGTCAGAGTATCTGCTATATATCTCCGAGGGAAGTCCGTCGGCTCCCGGCGCCCGCCCATTATGCGCCTGCGTCAGTGCCTCTAGAAGTTCCTCGCTAGTGATGGGAGCATTAAGCAAGACTACCTCGGGCCTAGGGAGCTGTGGTATTTGGCACTTGTCCAGGAACAGGTTCAATTGTTCTGGAGTGGGGTTGACCTTTGATGAGTAAACACTTTGGAAAAACTCTCTGAAACAATTTGTGATAGAACGAGTGGATTGACACAGCATTCCTCCTGTATCAACAATAGCTGCGATGTGGGAGGCAGGCTGCTGTGATCTGGCCAACATCGCCAATAAGTGACCTGTGTTCTCACCTTCCTCAAAATGCTTTTGTTGCAGAAAGAATCTCTTGTTTTCGGCCAATTGAAACGAGAGATCCTTAAGCAGGGTCTGGGACGCTAACCATTTTCTTTTAAGGTCATCATTAAAGGGGTCTGCAATATAGTCTACTTCTGCATTCCCTGCATCTGTCAGAACCCTCTTCTCCCATTCTTTGGTGTCAGTTTTGATGTGGTTAATAGTTCTAATAAGTTGACCTCGTAAAAAGGCTTTAGCCGCATCCCACACTATGTGGATATCTGCTGTGTTCAAGTTTACCTGGAAGAAATCCGTAAGGAGTGGTGCTATTGGGTCTGGCTCTGGGAAGAGCGATAACCAAAACGGGTTAAGTTTCCAGAGACTTCTGTCTCTTGTCTCACCTAGCCCTAAGTCTATCGTGAACGGAGAGTGATCGGAGGTGTGTCTCGGGTGGTAGTCTGAGTCCCTCACCTTAGGTAGCAGAAGGCCATTGCCAAATCCCATGTCAATTCTGGATAACCCACCCACTGAGGCTGACTTGCATGAATATGTTTTGGACTCAGGGTTGCGCATCCTCCAGATGTCAGTCAGGCCTAGTTCTCCCATTAGTCGTGCAAAAGGGGTGGGGCCCCTCCTGCCCGACTCCTCCATATCCGTGGTGTGTCTAAGTCTGTCCAGACCATAATCCATCAGGTTATTAAAGTCTCCTAGGACCATAACTGGGATACCAGGGTGACTGGATATAAAATTAGCTAGTGTTTTCAGTGTAGTAGAGGAGAACGGGGGGGGGATATACATTCCTGCCAACACACATTTAACTCCATAGAAAGAACCGTATAAGAAGACATATCTACCCTCCGGGTCTATTTTGGTATCTATACACGTGAATTGGGATCCTTTACGGATCAGGACACTCACTCCCCTCGAGTAAACCGTGTGGGTTGAATGGTATTGATGGCAAAATTGCCTACACGCCAGTTTTGGGGTAGAACCCGAGGGGAAGTGAGTCTCTTGTAAGCATATAACCTCCGCACCTATTCTCTTAACAGTGCGTAGCACTTCTATACGCTTAACAGAACTATTAAGACCCCGCACATTCCAAGACAGGTATCTAACGACATTCGACATGGCTTGCACGTTTTGGTAACATCAGGAGAATATGTTCAAGAACAGCATGCGAATAATGCAGTGGAACAAAATTATGAAACATATTGACATCCAGTAGCACATTAAAGACTGAAATTGCATTATAGTAGTAGGGCAGGCAGTCAGTGGGTAGGGAGCATCCTGGGTTATGGTCAAGGTGGTAACTGGTCAGAGATGACGGGGACAAGGACAAAAGAAGAAAAAAAATCATGGAGAAAAAAACAAGGCAAATATATGGTTTCAGTGTGCACGGTGCGGAGAGGCCTCCACTTAGCTGAGACATATGAGGTGTAGACAGGCTGATCTACAGCGCTCAGATATTAGGCTGGCAAGGGCCAATAACAACCCTCTCGGGGGCAACAGTGGAAGCAACCAAACAGTCCTGGTGCTTCTCAACAGCTAAACATTGGGCCTTAGCAAACCCAGCGAACAGTCATCGCCTATCTATAGGCATCCTAGAACAAAGGCAAGTGTGCATGTAAGCTGCACCGGATCTATAGTTTGAGCCATCTCAGTCCGTTGGCCGTCTCCCTCTGGCTTCCTTGATTGCCTGCTCCTCCCGATCCAGCCACTGCGCTGCATTTGCGGGGGAGTCAAAAAACTGAACTGAGCCAAAGACTTCCACTCTTAAGCGGGCTGGATACAGCATGGCATATTTTAAATCAAGAGCCCTCAGGCGACGTTTTACATCAATAAACTTGCTTCTTTTCTTTTGTAATTCGGCAGAAAAGTCCGGAAATAAAGAGACCCTAGTGTTATCAAATTTCAGGGCCGTCGGTTTAATTCTGGCATTGTATAGCGTGGCGTCTCTATCTCTGTAGTGCAGGAATTTAAATAAAAAAGGTCTTGGAGGTGCGCCAGGCTGTGGGGGTCTGGAAGGAACCCTGTGAGCACGTTCCACAGTGAACATAGGGGAAAATGCCTCTCGCCCGAACGCCTCGATCAGCCACTTCTCAATAAACTCCACAGGGTTTTTCCCTTCTACCTTTTCCGGAAGGCCTATGGCCCTCACATTATTCCTCCTCATTCTGTTCTCTAATTCCTCCAAACGGGCAGAATGTTGATCTACCAGATGATTGTTATAAGCAAGGTCTCTCTGCATGGGCCCCATGTCATCTTCTATGGTGCTCACCCGTTCCTCCAATGCGGAGGTTCTCTCCCTGATTTTTTGGGCATCTTGCCTGAGGAATGAAATTTCAGACTTCATCCCCTTCACCTCCGTGGTTAATGCCGCTAGGGACACATTGCATGATGTTACTGCAGTGAATATGTCTCTTAATGTGGGTTCCCCTTCAACTACAGGGCTTTCCCGGCCCTGCGGCCTAGTTGGAGCCTGGTTTGGAGTACTCACTGTGTCCCACGTGAGTCCGGCCTGAACCGCTTCTTCCAGGGGGACAGTGTCGTCCGTTTCCGACCCGCCGCCTGCCGAATCATCCGGAGAGCTGGAGGATGCCACGGGTTCCGTTAGCAGTGGCTGGGAGAACAACTTCTCGGCCGCCTCGCGGTGCTTCTCTTTCGCGCTGCGGCCTGCATGCGCGCCATGTTGTGCCATCGCTTCCGCCGGCTTATTCACTGTTTGGCGCCTGCCGTGTGACATCGTGGGACGATTTCGCCGGGAGAGGTAAGTATGTGTTCCTCGGGTGTTGAGGATTCCTCCGGTGTGCTCAGGGATAAGTAAGGTTGCCTTTTTCAGGATAGAAGCAAGGATTTTCGGCGGAGCTCGCCTAGGTTGCGTCCGGCTACATCCGCTGCCTGGCCACGCCCCAGCGACAATCTTAAATTTTAGGTTCCATAAAATCAATTTAACCAGTTCTAGGGACAACTTCCCACATCCACGTCCTGGGTATGTAGAAAAACATAGAGTGTGAAAGGTTGTCACCAGCCTTCCAATGGTTCCTTGTTTTGGGACGAATTATGCCCTGTACACACAATTGGAATTTCCAATGGAAAAGTCAGATGGACTTTTTCCATCGGAAATTCTGACCGTGTGTATGCCCCATCGGATTTTTTCCATCGGATATTCCGAGGAATTCCATTGGAGTTTAGATAGAGAACATGTTCTCTTTTACTCCAATGGAATTCCATTGGAATTCTGATGTGAGTTTGGCCGGGCAAAAATCTGATCGTGTTTACGGGGCATTAATAGAATTTCCCTTACTTAGCTGTTATTTCCTCTTACTTCCTGTTTCCGACACATGGACAAGGGAAAATCTCTGTTAAAAGAAAACAAGCTGAAGAAAATTGTCAGGTGTTTCAACCCTTACCAATTCTAACCAAAAGAAAAAAAAAACAGCTTTAGATATGTTTTAAATTACCCCAAATGTGTCTTTTTTCCAGACAAGATTAGAAAATCGACTGATTACTATGATCCATCATTTTTCAGTCCCCGGTATTTGTAATTGTCAGATGTAAGCAGCTATCATCTGGAATTGTATCCACTGCAATCTGTTATGTGTGCAAACATTTTTAATTTAGGATATTGTTCTGAATGGAATATAATTAAACTAGACCATTAATTAATTCCAATAGAGCATATAACCCTTCTTCTCCCATAACCAAAGTGATATGAAAAAAACACAACACACTTTCTATATAGTCTGCTGTTTCCATCAAGGAATCCCTTGGTGTTCTATTAAAAGGTATAACCTGCAATAATTCTACATTTCCAAATCAATACAAGCACTTGAACTTTGCCCTGCAATGTTCATAAATCAGGCATTTAGTCATAAGTGGCCTGTATTAATGGAGCATCCGCAGAAGACGCTGACCGGCTTCATGACTGGCATTTAAAGGAAGAGACATTGGAAATTCAGCTCTTTCCTCTGCCTGTGCACATTGGGATCAATTTGGAATTGTTTGTGTAAAGGAGCTGTGCCTTACAGGAAGTTAGAGGACAACTCATCTCTTCCTCCATAATTACTAGAATGATCTAATGTCCTTTTTAAACAGTCCACCCTACTTTTTCCCATAATGTACACCATAGGCCATGTTCTCTCTGACTTGCTAGAAATGTTCAGAGCTGTCATTAAAGTGGCACTTTTATGTGGAACCTAGTCTAAAAATATATGTTTGTAGTTTTTCCTGTACATGTAGCCCTGTTTTTAGATTGTTTTATGTAAACATCAAGTTACATAGTAACATACATAATTGGTAGGGTTTAAAAAAGTCTCAAGTCCATCCAGTCCATCCTGTGTGTTCATCTGGACAAAATTGTGCTGTGCTTGATCATTGCTCTGATCTCTTTCCATTACGACTATGTGATCCCTTTCTGGCTCCTGTTAGCAAGTAGCTGTAACAGGGAGGATTCTACAGCTTGAAACCTACCTCCTCGTTATCATCCTGTCCTGGGCAATATGACAGTGCCAAAAAATTTAGCAAAGAGGGACAGGTCACAATACAGGGAGACTTTTGTAATCTTATTCAGGGCACCAGCGTTTTTCTACTATGCATCTATGGCTTCAACGAACAAATAATAAAAATGGCAAGGATCTATTTAAATTTCATAATTTATTTTTTCCTAATTATTTGTAATAATAATGTTTCATTAACAGTCATGTTTAAGCATACTCAGTGACAATTATATACCAACCATGCACCAACAGAAAAGAGAAAGAAGCGTGATTCATTAAAATAAATAAGTCAACAAGAGTTATTTTTTGAAGAGTAAAGAAAATGGTCGTAGAACAAAAAAGTAAAAAAGAAATATATATATATAAAAATTATTTTATATATATATATATATATATATATATATATATATATATATATACACACACACATACACACACACACACACACACGCAATGAGTTTTTCTTTTGTTCGTATTTCATACTTATTTCCAAAAAAGTATGGCAGTTCGGCTCTGCTGGGTGAGATCACGTAGCTATACGTCATCTCTCCCAGCAGCCAATAGGGGCGCGCGCTCGTCCCTGATCCTGGCGCGCGTGCCCGGCGGCCACGATCACCGCCGGGCACCCGCGATCGCTTGTTAAAGAGCGAGAACCGGGAGCTGTGTGTGTAAACACACAGCTCCGGGTCCTGTCAGGGAAGAAATGCCTGACCGTCTGTCTGTTCATGCAATGTATGAACAGCGATCAGTCATTTCCCCCAGTCAGTCCACCCCCCTCCCTTCAGTTAGAACACACCCAGGGAGCATACTTAACCCCTTCCTCGCCCCCTAGTGTTAACCCCTTCCCTGCCAGTGGCATTTTTATAGTAATCAATGCATTTGTATAGCACTGATCGCTATAAAAATGCCAATGGTCCAAAAATGTGTCAAAAGTGTCTGAAGTGTCCGCCATAATGTCGCAGTACCGAAAAAAATAGCTGAATGCCGCCAATACTAGTAAAAAAAAAATATTAATAAAAATGCCATAAAACTATCCCCTATTTTGTAAACGCTATAACTTTTGCGCAAGCCAATCAATAAACGCTTATTGCAATTTTTTTACGAATAATATGTAGACGAATACGTATCGGTCTAAACTGAGGGAAAAAAACGTTTTTTATATATTTTTGGGGATATTTATTATAGCAAAAAGTAAAAAAATATAATTTTTTTTCAAAATTGTCGCTTGTTTATAGTGCAAAAACTAAAAACTGCAGAGGTGATCAAATACCACCAAAAGAAAGCTCTATTTGTGGAAAAAAAAGGACGCCAATTTTGTTTGGGAGCCACGTCGCACGACCGCGCAATTGTCAGTTAAAGCGACGCAGTGCCGAATCACAAAAAGTGGCCTGGTCTTTGACCAGCAATACGGTCCGGGGGTTAAGTGGTTAAAATAAATTGGTTTCTAAACAATGACAATGGAAATGTGCAATGTTGAGTAATTCAAAAACTCATTTTGCTTGGCTTAAACCCAGAAGTAGAGATTTTTTATGCTACCAAAAACGCGTGTCCAAATACAAAAGGCATACCCAAAGGAAAATGGCCTCTCTCTTTTATTATTTGGAATAAACAAGAAAAACAGCTTCTCTCTCTTATGCTTTTTAATTATTTGTATGCAGTGCCTGGAGCTCTACTTTAACATATACCATTCAACATATAGAAGACTTTTATAGTTGGCTGAATTAGCAAAGCACTCATTCATTTTTATTGTCAAAAGTTGGAAAGATGGGGTACTGGCAATCCCCTGTTACTGAATGTCACTCAGTCACAAGAACTGGCAACTCCAAAACGAGCAGTACATGGATTAAACCTGATCCAGAAGGCGCCAGTGCTACTGTTCTTATGCCACGTAGCTTTAGTAAATTTTAAGGGAAAGACGTGGAGGTGGATTAGAACCTCAAGCCTAAAGGGGTTGTAAAATCTTTCATCTAGCTTGTACTGTTTTACAGCGTTTTAGATTGCAGGCCATTGCTCAGAAGCAAAGGAAGTAACTCCAGCAATGCTAAGTATTAACTAAAAAATGTCACCTTATGAGTTATCCTGTATTTTTATTAGCTATGTCTAGAAATTAATATTCCTAAAAAAGTTAAAGCGTTTGAAATACTTTGTTTATTTTCTGTATGAAAAAAATTATGCTGTATCTGCAAGTTAAAGCCAACACCTTTTTTTTTTTTTAAAAGATAAGCGTAGTGAGGGGTTAAAACCCCTGTCAGGATTTTATTGCTATCTGTGCCCCTGTTTAGGAGATTCACCCCCTCTGTTTATCCCACAAAGGTAAAAAGTGATGTGAAATCCAACATTATACAGTTGCCACCTGAATGGGAAGTGACATGAAGCCTACAAATGGGGGTACTGGTGACAACTATCAAAGAGGGGATGTCCCTTTAATTTGAAGAGATTTCCTTTTGCTTAGTTTGTATCTCTGAAAACTCTTTCCAAATAGGACAAAGCATAAAAATACATTTGAATATACTTTAAATTGAATGCATGAAATAAATATCTCCTCTGTCTAAGGGGTACAAATATCAATGGGTGACAATTTCACATACGGTATTTTGGCCTGGAATTTCTATTTGTATTGCTTTGTGCAATTTTTGGAGAGATTTAAAACAATAACTTCAAAATCCCTAATGGATATTTTGCCAAGCTCTGAATCCAGGTGTTTCTCACTTCACTGTCATAAACCAAAAAACAAAAATTCCCAGCTCACACGCCAGCTAGCCTGCAATAAACCAAATTGACCCGGTCTAAACAGTTCACATTAAAACCCAGGGGTTTTGTTTTCACACATTTGCAGATAGATGCATAAGCCGCAGTGATCACGTCATGGTACCCTAGTGTACTGCAGTTCTAACTCTCATGCCGCGTACACACAATCATTTTTCGTCATGAAAAAACTTTGTTTTTCAAAAATGTCATTTAAAATGTGTGTGGGCTTCACATCATTTTTCAGGTTCTGAAAAACGACAAAAAAAATTTCGAACATGCTGCATTTTTTAACGTCGTTTTAAACTATGTCGTTTTTCGGGTTGTAAAAAATGATCATGTGTGGGCTAAAACGACATAAAAAACCCGCGCATGCTCAGAAGCAAGTTATGAGGCTGGAGCGCTCGTTCTGGTAAAACTACTGTTCATAATGGAGTAAGCACATTCATCACACTGTAACAGACAAAATAGCGCGAATCGTCTTTTACTAACATGGAATCAGCTAAAGCAGCCCAAAGGCGAATGGAACTTCCCCTTTATAGTGCCGTCGTACGTGTTGTACGTCACCGCGCTTTGTTCACCATTTTTCAAAAACGATGGTGTGTGGGCAACATCGTTTTTAATGATGAAGTTGGAAAAACTTTGTTTTTTGGACATGCTGAAAAATGTATTTTTTTTTTTTTAATGCCGAAACGACCGTGTGTACGCGGCATCAGACTTTTGAAAGGTGTGTGTCTCTATATTTTACTTCCACTGTTTGCATTTTGAGAATGGAGCTTTCTCAGTGCCACGTCACTCAGATTTATAACTAACAAGAAATATATTAACAATTTTTCCTGCAATTATGTTCTGGTGAATTGAGGGACTCATCCAGCAGGGCTCCATTCATAAAAACAGAAGCTTGCTGGATTTTTTAAATCATATTATTAATGTCTTCCTTCATTAGATTTTGCCCCAAAAAAATTTTGCTGGCTTAGATTGCACTGTTTAATCATTTATTTCTAAAACTGAATTGGAGTGCTATTGGGCAAAGTCCAGGACAGGGAGTTTATTCTTTTTTTTTTTTTTTACTTAAGCTTGATAAATATGCCCCATCGTCTAAAATAAAAACTATTGATACTGAACTGAAGCAGTCTTTTAGATTTTTTTTTTTTAGCAATATTTAGCTCTCATTTCCCAACGAAAACCTAAACTGCCTGCTAGAAGGGAATATAGGTAGTTCATGCACTATGATGAATTGGATCCTTTATGATATTTGTTCTTTTTTCTTGGACTTTCTTGTAGTAACCATTGTGATTACTAGAAAATAAAAATGCCTTGGTCAAAATTATAAAAAAAAAATATATAACTCTAGACATCTTCGAAGATAAGGAAAATATTAACACAGAGAGTTTAAAAGAGAGTACATGCAAATGGAACAAAGTTACATAATAAATACTTTTTTTTAAATGTATTTACTTCTCTGCTTTACATTTTTTTACATCATTATTATTTAAATTATTTGTAATATCTACCGTACTACAGTTTATTAATACTAAATCTTTCTGAATATGTATCTACCAATTGCTGCATTGTTTCACTTTTCTCTAAAATATTTTTATCTTGCTTCACATATTAAAGAATTACTTTAAATTGGACATGTATTCACAAAACCCCAAAAACTACAGACTCCCAGACAGCAACAAAAAAAAAAAGAAAGAAAATAAATCGCCAACGCTATCAACAAATAAGGCCTCGTACACACGACCGAGAAACTCGACGGGCGAAACACATCGTTTTGCTCGTCGAGTTCCTTGTGAAGCCGTCGAGAAACTCGACAAGCCAATTTTCTCCATTCCCGTCAAGGAAATAGAGAACATGATCTCTTTTTGGCTCGTCGAGTTTCTCGACAGTTTCCTCTACGAAAATGTACACACGACTGGTTTCCTCAGCAAAAAAATATCTCCCAGCAAGTTTCTTGCTGGTTTTTGCCGAGAAACTCGGTCGTGTGTACGAGACCTGAGGCTGCATTCACACCTGAGCGTTTTGTCGCCTGAAGCGCGACGCTCAAAGACGATAGAGGGGAAAAATAACATTATTCTCTATGGAGATGGTTCACATCTCCAACGCAAAACGCCGAAAGAACACCGAACACCTGAATTTCAAACAAGTCCCGGACCCTTTTTTGATGCGCGAATCGGGCGTTTTACATTGATGCCAATGACCTGTACAAAACCGCGGGGAAAAACGCTGCGTTTTGTCGCGGCAAATCGGGGGGAAAAACGCTGCAATTTGTCGCTGCAAATCGTGGTAAAAAACACCGCAAATCGTCTACGCCTAGGTGTGAATGCAGCCTAACTCACAGGTCATCCTTCATGCATACAGAGCTTTTTATTAGGGTCAGGTAAACAGTGCTAAATCAAGTTTATTGGCATGGTATATGACTATAGCTTTACTAAAGGAATACTAAGGAGATTAAAAATAATAAGGAATACAGCATAAAAGAAAGAATAATTGTTTGAAAGTGTACATGACAACCTCCAGACTGTTCTCCCCGTTTGCTTTCAATAGTTATACCCCATTTGGTTGCTAAATAACAATTAAAACACTTTATGGGATTTTCATTGGAGGGCTTTTGATGGTATTTAATCACCACCGGGTTTTTATTTTTTGCTACAAAAACAAAAAAAGACCACAAATTGCGAAAACAAAAAAAATGTCATAGTTTGTCATAAAATTTTGCAAACAGGTAGGCGATGATGAGGCTGCACTGATGGGTACTGATAGGAGGCACTAATGGGCACTGATAGGTGGCACCGATGAGGCGGCACTGGTGGGTACAGATCGGGACTGATGTCCCTGTAACAGAAGTCGGTTATCGGCTGTCTTCTTTTTTCCTCACGCTGATCGCGAGAAGAAAAAAAATCCGATAACTGTCTTCTGTTTACTTCCGTGATCAGCTGTCATTGGCTGACAGCTGATCACGTGGTAAAGGGCCACTGTGATTGGCCCTTTACCACGTGGTGCGGGGGTGCTAGTGAAACTCGGAAATACTCGGAAACACATTTGGAAATACTTGGAAATACTCCATTCCCGAGTGTTTCCAAGTTACATAGTTAGTCAGGTTGAAAAAAGACACAAGTCCATCCAGTTCAACCACAAAAAAATAAACAAACAAAATAAAAAACATAGTACAATCCTATACATATCCACACTTAATCCAGAGGAAGGCAAAAAAAACAGCAGAGCATGATCCAATTTGCTACAGCAGGGGAAAAAATTCTTTCATGATCCCCCGAGAGCCAATCGGATTTACCCTGGATCAACTTTACCTACAAATCTTAGTACTCAGTTATATTATGTACATTTAGGAAAGTATCCAGGCCTTCTTAAAGCAATCTACTGAGCTGGCCAGAACCACCTCTGGAGGGAGTCTGTTCCACATTTTCACAGCTCTTACTGTGAAGAAACCTTTCCGTATTTGGAGGTGAAATCACTTTTCCTCTAGACGTAAAGAGTGCCCCCTTGTCCTCAGTGTTGACCGTAAAGTGAATAACTCAACACCAAGTTCACTATATGGACCCCTTATATATTTGTACATGTGGATAATATACCCCCTAATTCTCCTCTTCTCCAGAGTGAATCAATTCAGTTCCTCTAATCTTTCCTCATAGCTGAGCTCCTCCATTCCTCTTATCAGTTTGGTTGCTCTTCTCTGCACTTTCTCCAGTTCCCCGATATCCTTTTTGAGAACTGGAGCACAAAACTGAACTGCATATTCCAGATGAGGTCTTACTAATGATTTGTACAGGGGCACAATTATATATCTCTCTCTGGAGTCCATACCTCTCTTAATACAAGAAAGGACTTTGCTCACTTTGGAAACCTCAGCTTGGCATTGCATGCCATTATTGAGCTTATGATCAACTAAAACCCCCAGATCCTTCTCCACTACAGATCCCCCCAGTTGTACTCCCCCTAGTATGTATGATGCATGCATATTCTTAGCCCCCAAGTGCATAACTTTACATTTATAAACATTAAACCTCATCTGCCACTCAGTCGCCCAATTAGACAGAGCATTGAGGTCGGCTTGTAAATTGGCGACATCCTGCAAGGATGTTATTCCACTGCATAGCTTGGTGTCATCTGCAAAGACAGAATCGTTACTTTTGATCTCAGACCCAATATCATTTATAAAGATATTAAAAGGTAAGGGTCCCAACACTGAACCTTGGGGTACACCACTTATAACATTGGACCATTCAGAGTAAGAATCATTAACCACGACTCTCTGAATTCTGTCTTTCAGCCAGTTTTCTATCCATTTACAAACTGATATATCCAATCCTGTAGACCTTACCTTACACATGAGCCGTGTGTGGGGAACTGTATCGAACGCTTTTGCAAAATCCAAATATATCACGTCCACAGCCACCCCTCTGTCCAGGGTTTTACTTACCTCTTCATAAAAGGAAATCAGGTTTGTCTGACAGCTTCTGTCTTTCATGAATCCATGCTGTCTGTTGCATAAATAGTTTTTTTTTCCAGCAAGAACTTATCCATGTGGTCTTTTATTAATCTCTCCAGTAACTTCCTAACTATAGAAGTTAAACTAACAGGTCTGTAGTTACTTGGTAAATACTTTTTGCCCTTTTTAAGTGCAGCCGAGCTGTCTCCGAGTCTTTCCGACACCCCCACCTCTGGCCACATGCGGTATTGTATGCCATAGAAGTCAATGTGGAACAAATTATTTTTGTTTCCTATGACTTCTTTGGGGAAACTTGCTTTGATATGCGAGTACTTTGGATTACAAGCATTCTGCTGGAACAGACTATGCTCGTATTCCAAATATCCACTGTAGTTTTTTTGCCTTTAGTAAATCAACCCATATGCAAGGAGTCTGAAAGCACTAAAAGAGCTAAAAGTAGACATGGATTTCACGTTCAACGCTTCGCAACACCCCCATTTCACACATTTGCAGAACCCCATCTATTTTAAGGCAGATTTGTGAATATATTGTATTCTTAACTAATCTTGTTCAATTCTGACATAATGAAACACATAATAAAAACATAATTCATTTTTTATTGCCTTCCTGCTCCAAACATCCAGATTCGCTATTAAAAATTCGTCTTCATTTTTCTGGCACGCAGCCCTCTGCTATTTCATATTTAATTTATGGAAGCAGAACGCCAACTGACAAATCGTCTCGTATGTTTCCTACATTATTTATCTGACGCCGATTGATGGCTCCTTATTGATTTTTCAATATACTTAAATGCAGGAGGTGGGGCTGGAAAGCGGCATTATTCAAAATCATCTTTAATTGTTTTAAATCACACATCTTGATTGCAGTCGCAGTTAGTTTTATTGCTCCTAAACTGCCAGTAATGTGGAGTAAAGCTTCTGATGTTAGATTTAAAAATACCTCCCTGTTCTATAATGCAAAGCTGTGGGTTGCAGATGTCTGAGGGCCCCTCAACTGTAATATTATCAGCTAATATATCCGCGCAAATGTAACCGCTAATGGTAATCGGTTCACATAATAATAAAAGCCTATTTAGAGCGACAAATTCATATACAATGCAAAGAGCACTTAAAAATGTGTCAACACAAAAAAAAGGAAAAAAGGCACAAGGAGATACACAATTTAAATGGATTAAGCTTACAGACACTAGTTAAATATCCTACTTGTCCTAAAGAGTGCTATGCCCTAAAAATACACGGACATGATATGAGAACTTCATCTGACAGAAAGCTATAATGGTATGCTAAGCTTGGCTTGCTGAAGAAAAAAAAATGCTCTTTTAAATGCGATTTTTTTTTTTTAATGGCTGAGTGGTGTACGTTCATTGAGCCTGTAGAGTCCTTTAGCTGCAGGCATGCCATTCACACATGTCTCTCATACAAGATTACTTATGAAGCAATGTCTTGCCACTCCTGTTTTTCATATTTAGAGCTAGACAGTAAATACAGACATTATTATACTCACATGAGGTTAGGGAATGTAAAGATCTCTCTCCTATTGGGTTATATAGAAAAACTAGAGGAAAGGAAAAGCAGAAGTGTTGCTTATTCACGTCCTAAATTAAGATTTCTCTTTTTTTTTGTTGGTTGTACCAGAAAAATGACAGCTGGCATTTTTTCTTAGTATTTTTTATTTCTTTTCATAGTTAGACTGGATGTTTTCTTTCTTTTTTTTGCAAGCAATATTGTGGTGGATACTTCTGTTAATAAATCCAGTCTAGTTCAAAACAAGACATTTTTTATTTTATTTGTAATGCATTTTATTCACACAAGGTGTGGTGGGGCTGTCTTGGGTGTCTATACTAGGGCAGTCCCACCACACCCCCTGGAAAAACACACCTAGTGCATTACTAGAGATAATTTAATAATAAGAAACTTTTGTATAAAAGTGAGTACTCACAAAATGCTACTGACAAAAGGCCATAAACACAGTGCATGGACATGCATAGAACACAGGGTACAGCTCACGCATTTGGGGGGCGCACCCCCTTCCTCAGAGCTAGGCCTAGCTCTGAGGAAGGGGGTGCGCCCCCGAAACGTGTGAGCTGTACCCTGTGTTCTATGCATGTCCATACACTGTGTTTATGGCCTTTTGTCAGTTGCATTATACAAAGTTATTGTTAGGAAACTTTTGTATAAAGTATAGTAGTATAAGTATAACTTTTGTATAATGCAACTGACAAAAGGCCATAAACATAGTGCATGGACATGCATAGAACACAGGGTACAGCTCACACGTTTTGGGGGCACACCCCCTTCCTCAGAGCTAGGCCTAGCTCTGAGGAAGAGGGTGTGCCCCCGAAACGTGTGAGCTGTACCCTGTGTTCTGTGCATGTCCATGCACTGTGTTTATGGCCTTTTGTCAGTTGCATTATGTAAAAGTTATACTTATACCATTATACTTTATACAAAAGTTTCCTATTATCAACCACTTGCCGACTGCCGCACACACATATACGTCGGCAGAATGGCACAGGCAGGCAAATGAGCATACAGGTACGTCCCTTTGAAATTGCTGCCGCACGAGTCTGCCTGCGGGTCCTGCAAACTCGATGTTTGCCGGCGGCCCGCGATCGCGAGACCGTGATGCAGAACGGGGAGATGTAAACAAGGCATTTCCCTGTTCTGCCTAGTGACATGACAGGGATTTCAAAATTGTCGCTCTTTTTTGTTTATAGCGCAAAAAAATAAAAACCGCAGAGGTGATCAAAGACCACCAAAAGAAAGCTCTATTTGTGGGGAAAAAAAGGACGTCAATTTTGTTTGGGCGCAAGGTTGCACGACCGCGCAATTGTCAGTTAAGGCGACTCAGTGCCATATTGCAAAAAGTGCTCTGGTCAGGAAGGGGGTAAATTCTTCCTGGGCTGAAGTGGTTAAATCATCTCTGGTAATGCACTAGGTTGTACGCTCCTTCCATTTCTGTTTTTCTTGTAGTTCCTTTCGGATTGCCCCATCGGAGGAAGGCAGCATCCACCTAGTTCTGGGATACAGTACGTTTACCTTTCACAATATCATTTTATCTGACATCTGTTACTCCTCACCTTGGAAGACCTATTAGCTCTGGAAGTGTCTGTGTTTTTTGTGTGTTTTTGTACCTCCACCACACCCCCAGCACAAGACAAGGGAAAATGCCTTGTTTTAAGGTGCGGCTGGTTCACACCACTGCGTTGCGGAGTTGTGCAGGTAGGTGGTGTGCACTGAGAGATAGTGCTGCATGCAGTACTTTTTCCAGTGCAGCATGGGTCACCGCACGCCGGCTAATATATATATACATTATACCATTCTACATGTCTGTTTTCACTTGCAGGTTAATAGTTGTTGTGTCCCTGTTCATAGGAATTAGTTGATATAGATTCAAGTGGATTTATGTTGGAGTTTAAAATAAAAATTTATATTAAAACCATAACCAAGAGTATAATTAAAATTAAATCTATAACATAGAGGGTTAAGCCATTTTCAATACAAGTAAATTTTGCGCAAAAAAGCCAGTGTAGTAAATATCAAAGCAGCATAAACAGCATATAAAGCATGGTGCAAATGTCAGAAGACAAAATAGTTCAAGCTGTTGGTATAGTGATATAGATTGTGAAGGTCTGGGATGTGGTAAGTATTGATGGGAGTATGCTCTCAGGGCTGCCGTCAGTGGGGAACAGAAACCATGTTCCAAATCTGGAAGGACAAGCAAGGGAGTTACACATTATATAACAGTTTATATGACATCTAAAAGTATAAAAATATATGAGATACCAAAAAATACAGGTACATATGGGTGAAGTGGATGGTTAGAAGGGGGAGGGGGGGAGGAGGCGGGGGGAAAGAAAAGGGGGGGGGTGGGGAGAAAGAAGGAGGAGGCGGGCTAGAGGTAACAGAGGAAGGAGAGGGGGGGTGGTTGGGGAAGTGTGGGGTGGGGAGGGGAAAGATATACTTACACCCGCCAACCCCCAGACTATAAAAGGACTTTATTATAGGGGAACCTGAAAGAAGCAAATATCACAAATTAGCAATGGTTTTGGTAATACTAAGATCTACTGTGAGTGTTAAAGGTTTTGGAGTGAATGTATGACGGGTGGTGAAAGAATAATCTAAAAAAGGGAGAAGGGGGGGGGGGTATTATAATTATTATAGTTATAGGATGGTAGCAATTACAATGCTCTCATTGATGCCGCCAGGCGAGAGTGCATCTAGGCTGTAGATCCAGTATGTTTCTTGTGCACACAATTTTTTGTATCTTTCAGCTGCTGGGAGTGATTTGTCCATTTGTTCAATTACCCATACTTGGAGTCCTGAAGTTAATTGTTGATGTGACATTGTGAAGTGTCTGGGTATGCTATGAGGGTCTGTGCCACCCTCTATGTTCCTCCTGTGTTCTCCAAACCTCTGTCTTAGAGGTCGTATAGTTTGTCCTATGTACAGGAGGCCGCACGGGCACCTCAGACCATATACAACGAAATCGGAAAAACAGTTATAGAATTCTTTTAGAGGATATGTTTTGACTTTAGTATGGAATGTTTTTTTTCCATGTTGGACGAAACGACATGTCTTGCAGCGAGGTTTTCGACATTGGTACATGCCGACTAGAGATATGAGAATTGGTATGGAGGGTGGAGGGATGATAGATTTCAGTTTACTGGGAGCAATTTCATTTTTGAGGTTAGGGGCTCTCCGATAAGTGATTTTTGGGCGGACTGGAAGGGTGGATTTGAGGTGAGGGTCCTGGAGTAGAATATCCCAGTGTTTGACTAATATACTTTCCATTTTTTTGTATTTATGATGGAATGTAGTCAAACCTAGCTGGGTGATCATCCGCGGTTCTTTTGGGTTTTGGTGGTTTTCCGTTGAGATAGTAGTTGAAAGCTTCATCATTTAAAGTCTCCGGATTTTGTTTCTCAGTGAACTTGTTTTTGAGATTCTGGCTAAGTTCTATGTAATCCGAATCTTTTGTGCAATTTTGTCTTAAACTACAGAATTGACCCTTAGGAATGTTATTTTTCCATCTAGGAAGATGGCAACTTTTGAAGTGTAGGTACGAGTTTCCTGCTGTGGGTTTCGTGTAATTTTTGGCCCAAATGGTGTGCTTATCATGTCCCAATTCAAGGTCAAGAAAGGCCATAGAGACAGGGTTGGATACGGATGTGAAGGATAGGCCATATTGGCTATTGTTACAGTGTTCAATGAAAGGTCGAATGAGGTCTGGGGAGCCGTCCCAGATGATGATAATGTCATCGATGTAGCGTCCGAAAAAAGCAATGTTGGCAGCATACGGGTCATTTTGTTTTAAAAATAAAAATTGTGTTAAAGTATTGCACCCAAAGGCGCTCTTCCCTTGCTTGTGGAAAAGGAAGTGCAGCGCTCAAATACAATAAAATGCAAAAAATGTGACAATAAAGTCAAAATCGCATAAACAATGTGAAAAATATATATTGCACATGAAGTGGAGGCCGATACATCAAGCAATAAATAAATAAATAATAAAGTCCAGAATGTGCGACGTGATAGGTGGATACCAAAAAGTTCAAAATGGAAAATAAATAAGGAAAAATTGTTGGCTTCCAGTGACAGAATGAGTGGATTGGAATTAGATTTCCAAATGCAGAAAGATATCCCACCACCAGTGTAGATGCAGGCTTACCAGAAAGTGTGGACTTTGCGAAAATGTAATTTCCAGAGTCAATCAGGCTTGGTATATGCTTGGAACGTTGGTGTGGAATCTCTTCAAGGAGGGGGTCTGCAAATAGCTATGATGCAAAATTCAGTAACCCGGAGACAGGCTGAAAGATCTCTCACTCATGAAGTACAGGAGATGGTCATCCATATTAAAGGTTACGTATAAATATAGAAAAGAGAAGAGGGGACGCCATAGTGTAACACCGTAAAAAATCAATATAAAATGTATTTAAAGGTTGCACTTACATATTGGATGAGAATACAGCGCATATCAATAAAATGATGACAACGATGGAGTCATCCCTGACGTTTGACAACGTGTGTTTACACGAAACGCGTCAGAGATGACTCCATCGTTGCCATCATTATATTGATATTTGCTGTATTCTCATCCAATATGTAAGTGCAACCTTTAAATAAATGTTATATTGATTTTTTACGGTGTTACACTATGGCGTCCCCTCTTCTCTTTTCTATATTTATACGTAACCTTTAATACGGATGACCATCTCCTGTACTTCATGAGTGAGAGATCTTCCAGCCTGTCTCCGGGTTACTGAATTTTGCATCATAGCCATTTGCAAAAATTTTTGTCACTCTTCTTTACTTTCTTTCATTTTCCAAGCAACCCTACTGCTTCTATAATAGAAAAAAAATCTAATGTAAACAGAAATCAATAGCTTAGGCTCAAATTTAGACATACAAGTGTATGACTTATTTTAGTCGCTCATTTCCTAGTGGATGGCTCAGTCTGAAGTTTCAAACAGAGAAACCACATTTTACAGTAGGCAAAGTTTGCTATTCTGTCTCTTTAGATAACCCACGGTGCTATGGGAATCCTTTATCATGGATTAAATGTTTATTTCCAAAACAAACATTATTTATGTATATTAAAAAAACAGATATACTGTAAAAAACGACAGCTTAAATACCTAAAACAACAACTTTAAAATAGTTGTTCCAAAACTATTAGAGGGGGAGATTTACTAAAACAGGAGGACTCAGAATTTAATGCAGCTGTGCATAGTAGCCAATCGGCTTGTTCAGTTAAGCTTCGATAATAAAACCTGAAAGCTATTTGGTTTATAAGCAGAGCTTTACCAGAGTTTCCAGTTTTAGTACAAAACCCCCACAGTGTCCCAGAACAAATGTACAAGTTCCCACACATGTTTTACAGTACATCTTAAAAAAACAAGGTAGACATCTACATTACTAAATGCTAAAAAATGATTACTAAATAAATACATACCTTTCTTACAACTGACAAATGGCTAATATGTATATTAGCATTTTTACAGTACCCAAAGTCTTCACAACTATAAGGGGAACTCATAAAAAGTTCCTACAACACTCTCTAGAATTCCATGACAAATGTCCTACAACAGATTCATGTACCTGTTGGAAACAGGTATATTAATTTTGGGCAAGCACAATGTGTGGAGGAGCACTGAGGCCAAAGTGTCCATATGGACACTCCATCCACGGGACAGCTTACCTCCTTCCCCACTACTGAAGCTGTCACACAGACAGAGCAGTGGCTGAGAAGTTTTGTAGATGGGTGGTTGGAGCCTGATGAGGATTCAGAGACACTAGTACCTCATCAGGTCAGCTCTTCTTGTGACTGACAGAAAGCAGTGCGTTGATCTGAGAGAAGCTATTGGCTATAGAATCTGCCTACCTACTGCTTTCAATCACAAGGAGAGCGGACCTGATGGGGAACTAGTCCATCAGCTTCAGGCATTAGGTTTTGACTACTATCAGCATCACTGGTTGCTAGGAGTTTGTCGGCTGTGAAGTGAACATAATCCTTGACAGCCAGTGACAGGTGGAATGGGGAGGGGTTAATGGCAGCAAACATTCTGCTCTGCTACACAGCGTACAGAGACAGGCACTCTGCCTGCCTCTGTACACCAAATTACAACTGGACTTAAAGTGTTTGTAATCCTTACTCATTTGAAAAACATTTTATAATAGGAAAATCAAAATCATTACAAGCTTGTTTTTTTAAACCACTTTCCCCCGGGCTCAGTAGAGAAGGTCATGTGATCGCTGTAAACTCTACAGCAAAGCACGGACCTGCTGGGGGGGTGTGCAGTGCTGCAGACATTACATCATATAAGTTGCGTTGCTGCTGAGCTTCTACATTTCCATAGCAATGGAACACCATCCAGTCTGGTGACATAATGTTACTTCCCTCTTCACAGCCATGTGCAGTGGCGGTAGGGACGCGGCTTGTGTACTGACTAAGGAAGTTAGGCCTCGTACACACGACTGTTCTCCTCGACAGAATCCATCAAGAAACTTGGTGGCAGAGCTTTTTTGCCGAGGAAAACGGTTGTGTGTATGTTTTTCGTAGAGAAAAGTGTTGTGGAACTCGACGAGAAAAAAAGAGAACAAGTTCTCTTTTTCCTCGTCGGAAATTTCAATGTTCTCGTCGTGTTTCTCGTCGGGCTGGTTTACGACGAGAAACACGTTCGTGTATATGCTTAGAAACCCGCGCATGCTCAGAATAAAGTATGAGATGGGAGCGTGCCTTCGGTAAAAGTAGGGTTTGTAATGGAGATAGCACATTCGTCACGCTGTAACAGACTGAATAGCACGAATCGTCTCTCATCAAACTTTTACTTAACACGCAGTAACATGAGATTAGCAAAAGCAGCCCCAAGGGTTGTGCCAGTCGAATCAAACTTCCCCTTTATATTGCCGTTGTACGTGTTGTACGTCACCGCGTTTGAGAACAACGAGATTTTGTCTTGACAGTGTGTACGCAAAGAAAGCTTGACAAGAATCTCGACAAGCCTAACAAGGAACTCGTCGAGGAAAACAATGTTTAATTTACGACGAGTTACTCGGTCGTGTGTACGAGGCCTTACAGGCACAGCACACCTATATCTTTAGCGGAATGACACAAGATGTAAACTGACCACGCTAGCATGGATGGCAGCCATGCTTACCATGGGCAGTTTACTTGGAGGAGCAGCAAAGGCAGGATCAACCAGGTAAAACGAGACACTGAATACTGAAATGACAAACCCTATTTAAACAAGTTAAAGAGCCAGTACAATTTTTTATTCTAGGTTTACAAACACTTTAATTAATGTTGTATGTTGTATTAAATATTTGTAATAATTCATAAAACATCTACAGCGATTAAATATCAAGAGAAAAAACTACAAAATAATAATGAGACTGTATTGGAGTCCAGTAGCGTTAAATAAAATAAACAATGAAAATACAGAAATGTGTTGGAGATGTAAGGTCGATAAGGGGACTATGGACCATATATGGATGCCATTTGTTGAGACATTTTTGGAATAAAATAAATGAGATATATCAAGAAGTGACGGGAGTAGAGAGGAACTTAAGTACAGATATCTCATTGCTATCGCTGATTCCAGACTCAATAAAGAGTATTAAAATTGATTTTATCATATGGTAATTTCATCATATGGTAATTGTATCATATGGAAATGGCAGCGAGAACAATAATAGCCCGCAAATGGAGAGATAACAAAGGTCCTAATATCACAAAATGGATATGTGAAATGAATAAAATACAATATATGGAAAGACAAACAAGAGAAGAAGGATATATAATCAAATGCCAGAAGTATGGCAAAAATGGGATGAATTTCAGTCCTCGATAAAAATGAAAGAATACTTATAAATGGAAAACAAAGGGAAATATAAAAGGGAGAAATTGTAGTAAAACTAAATATTTTTTTTTGGGGATGAATGAGTACGGAAGAAAGTAAGAACAAATGAGTGGGAATATGAATGTTTAAACATATTTTTATGATAAAGAAGCTTATAAATATTAAACAAGATTCTATATCTTGGATAACGATGGAACAAATGTATATTGTAATAAATCTTGTATAATTGTAACATTTTGTATAAAGAAAAAGATCAATAAAGAGAGACCGAAAACAAACACTTTAATTATTTTGTCTTTTTTGCCTTTTGTTGCAACCATACCGCCACCTTTACATTACCTGAACTATAGCTAAGGTATACTATTTTGGGGGGTTTGTAGCTTTCTTGCACAGTCAATAAGTATATTTTTGCACTAATCAAACAGATATAATTAAACACTGTTAACTGTATATAGAAGAGAGGAGTTTGTGGGACTTTAAATGAGGGAGAGCCATGTCAAAAGGAAAAATACCATAAGTTACAGTACATGATTATTTTTTTTACAATCTTAAATACATGTCAAATATTTTGTATCAAATAGGTAGGTAGTCACAAGGCTTACTCTAGATATGCTGCTACATAGCATGCAATACAGAAATAAAAAACACAGACATGGCAGATATACATAATAAAATAGATAAATTAGAGAATATATGAAATGTGAACAGGTGATTGTTGGCATCTAGGGGCACTCTACGCGTTTCCTGGCATTGCAGCCATCCATTAGGAGTGTTTTAAGGTGGTCTACTGAAAATAAAAATAAAGAATAAATGATAATGCCTTTTAAATGGAAAAGGACATGGACTATGTCCCAACAGGATGGAAACAGTTGGGAAACTTACTATACCACCGCAAGACCTGGTCCGGTATCTGCCAAGGAAAAAAGGGGGGTCCGGGCACAATGTCTCCCCCGGGGTTGAGATGGGGAACCCAACTGTTAACTGTATATTTAACAGACCCAAAAGGAATAAATAAAGGAGATTTGTTGTTAGGGTTTACATACACTTGATGCAGTGCATTAGAAGAGATATGTGTAGTATCACACTTCCCGGTCATCAAGGTGCTGGACTTTTGACTCCATGTCAAAAGGAGATCCAGGAAACCATGACATTACTAACACCTGTAAAGTGCAAATGTCCCACAATATAACAATCGTAAGATTTTGAAGGCTTCTTTTAACATATAAACTGGAATGCAGTTTCCTTAGGTGTACACAATCAGGGAGAACATCGTCTTTAGAGACCATGGGCCACATAGTAATCCTTACCTCTGTTACTCTTTTTGCTACGTTACTGTTGTATTCAAAGCTCATGCAGGGTTAAGGCAAGCATGTAAACACACAGAAAGGGAAAAATGTGTCTACACCCATTAAAAGGAGGGCATTGTACAATGGACACATTAATTCTCTGCACGTTTACTGTACCAATATGATTTTTTTACATTGTGAATAATTGCAGACACCCTTCATCAGGGATTTAGATAAAGCCCAGAGCAAGGAGGATTAGAGGGAAGGTATTCAATGGTTACAAAGTTTTTACATGTTCAAGATACAACACACCTGCTCACCTAGAATCACATTCTGCTCTGGTATTTTTTTATACTGTATGGTATGTTATCGGTATTTAGTGTGTTATATCTGAATAAAAAAGAATACTCATTCAAGAAAAGTTGATCACGAGAATCTGGTTAGGAGGCGATTCAGCTGCCAGTGATAAACAAAAATAGAGCGACAATTGCAATATTTTTTACTTTTTGCTATAATAAATATCCCCAAAAAACATATAAAAAAACATTTATTTTTCTCAGTTTAGGCCGATACGTATTCTTCTACCTATTTTTGGTAAAGAAAATCTCAATAGGCATTTTTTGATTTGTTTGCGCAAAATTTATAGTGTTTACAAAATAGGGGATAGTTTTATGGCATTTTTAATAATATTTTTTTTTTTACTAGTAATAGCGGCGATCAGCGTTTTTTTTGTGACTGCAACGTTATGGCGGACACATCGGACACTTTTGACACATTTTTGGGACCATTGTCATTTTCACAGCGAAAAGTGCTATAAAAAATGCACTGATTACTGTGAAAATGACAGGCAGTGAAGGGGTCAACCACTAGGGGGCGCTAAGGGGTTAAGTGTGCCCTAAGGGAGTGATTCTTACTGTAGGGGGGCGTGGCTGTAGGTGTGACGTCACTGATCGTCGTTCCCTATAACAGGGAACAGACGATCAGTGTCACTGCCACACAGAAGAACGGGGAAGGTGTGTTTACACACACCTCTCCCCGTTCTTCAGCTCCTGTGACCGATCGCGGGACACCGGCGGCGATCGGGTCAGCGGGCACTGATAGGTGGGCACTGGGCATAGATGGGCACTAAGAGGTGGTACTGATGGACACTGGGTGGCACTGATGGCATTGCTGGGCATCATTTTAGCCAGTGCCCATGTTGCCAGTCAGTGCCCATTTGTGGCATCGATTGTGTTATTTTTTTTTTTTCTTGGTGTCTTTTTTTCTTTTCTTCGTTTTTTGCTCTATTGAGCTCTGGGGGGCACTCCCTGGTGGTCCAGTGTTGGCATCCGAGGGGGGGCTGCGCTGATAAACAATCAGTGCAAACCCCCCCCTGTCAGGAGAGCCGCTGATCGGCTCTCCTCTACTCGCGTCTGTCAGACGCGAGTGAGGAAGAGCAGATCAACGTCTCTTCCTGTTTACATCGTGATCAGCTGTGGTTGGACACGGCTGATCACGTCGTAAAGAGCCTCCGCCTGAGGCTCTTTACCGAGATCGGAGATGCAGGGTGTCAGACTGACACCCCGCATCACCGATTGCTGCGCTGCGCGCCCCCACGGGCGCGCGCCGGCATGAAATCCTGCAGGACGTCCAGTCAGGATTTCACAACCACTTTCCGGACGTCAATTGCCTATTGACCGGGCGGGAAGTGGTTAAGTGGTTAAATGTAGGCGCCTCTCTTCTCTTTTATACTAAGCTGTGACATGACGCTACTTGTATATCAAGACATCGCTTGTATATCAAGTCAAAATGTATTTAAAAATTTAGCTTGTCTTGCAAAACGCTCTGAAAAATAAATTACTCTCAAACCAAGGTTGTACTGTATGTGCCTGCCTTTATATTCCTTATACTTTACAATGTGTATTTTTTTTTATGATGACAGGTACTCTTTAAACAACTGCACCTCTCATTTCCTGTTGCCTTTCACTTCCACGTCCTTTCCTTCCAGCTGTCTACATATACTGCATGTCTTACTGTATGTAATAACTGAATGGAACCTTGAACCATTGCCCTGAATGAATCATCCATCTGTTATGCAGTTAGATTAAACACGTACAATTCCACAATCTGTACAATACCCCGCGGTCATATCAATTCAAGGTTTGTGATAACGGATAACAATGAGACGTCTTCTGAGATGGGGAAGAATTCCTTGCGCACAAAACGTGAATATTAATCGTTCCCTCTCCATATGTTTCTGCTTGTGTGACGAGGAGTTCAACTGGTAGATATCTGTTGGTTTGCAAGATGGGTCATTATTACAAGACACCCAGCAATGTCGGTGACAAGATGTATCACTCGGATCCAGTTCATTATCTTCTCCTGAGCACTTGTATTATCTTTGCAGCATGGAATGAGCAGGGAGAGAAGAGCCTCAATGAGATCTAATCAGGATTAAAGCAAATTGGTAAATTTACAAACTGCTTAATTTGATTCCTTCGTCCTTAGATTAGTGTCCTTATTAGCTATTCATCATTTTAATTAATCTGAAGTGTTAATATTCTTTTTTTTCTTTGCTCATCAGTGTTGAAGCAGATGAAAAAGCACCCCGTTCCTTATTAGAGATTAATGAAATGTTAAATCAAGATAATTCCCAGTGTATAAGCACTTCATAAAAAACAAGCTTCATCTTTGCCTAACATTGTAATAAAAGATACAGATGAATTTATAGGTTCGGGATCGCTCATTATTTCACTCATTTGTTAGTGTAATTGTTACTTCTCCCATCTCGACGTCTGTAATGTGCAACTCTGAGATCATAACTTTACTATTTTCTCCCCAGGTTGAAAAATGGATACTTTAAAAACTGTCTATCAAAGGTGATCAGAGCAAGCACAAAACCGCTAGAAGCTGTTTGACAGTAAAAAAAAAAAAAAACATAATGTAACTAACAGCTGAACTTGCGCTCTTGTCTAGGAGACTTTACTTCTTGTGGACAAAGGATGATCTGCTTTTAAGTGTAGAAAGGTCCCAGGCCTCCTTCAGTCTAAGGCCCCGTACTCACGACCAAACATGTCTGCTGAAACTGGTCGGCAGACCAATTTCAGCAGACATGTTCCCTCGTGTGTACAGCCGCGCGGACAGGATTCCAGCAAACAATTGTCTGACAGACCATTTCTGAGCAGACAACTGTTTCCCGGACTTGCTTTAAAACAGTCCGCTGGAAACCTGTCCGCCCGGACATGTACGGTCGTCTGTACAGACCTACCGTACATGTCCTGCCGCCCGCCATCCCTCGCATGCGTCGAATGACTTCGACGCATGCGTGGAAGCATTTTCAAGGCAGGCCGCCCACGCCGGCGCGTCATTGTCGCGGCGACACCGCGTCATCGACGCGTCGACACCGCGGACACGCCCCGCGTATTGTTTACGCGCGGTCTTCTGTTCGATGGTGTGTATAGCCATCGAACAGAAGTCCCCGGGCAGTCCCCGGCCAGACATGTCCGATGGAAACGGTCTGCAGACCGTTTTCATCGGACATGTCCTGCCGTGAGTACTCGGCCTCATGAGAACCTCCAGGGCCAGAGATCGCTGACATCCTTCCGTTAGGGATGAGCTTCGTATTCGAGTCGTATGTTCGATAGTTCGTCGAAATACGAACAAAACGGGTCGTTCGAGCCAAATTCGAGTTACGTTTTTACAGACCATAACTCACTACGGCATCGCTGGCTGATGATTGGCCAAGCATGCACTATGACCCGCATGCTTGGCAAATCACAGCTTGCAAAAACGGAGACCAATAATTGGCCAAAGCCAGGATGGCTTTGGCCAATGTCCAATTGAATGACATGTCCAATGAAAATGGTCCACGGACCGTTTTCATCGGACATGTCTGCTGGCAGAATTTGGTCTGATGTGTATACACACCATCAGACCAAATTCCCCGCGGACAGAAAACGCGGTGACGTGGCGGCGACGATGACGCGTCGACGTGCGCGAACCCGGAAGTTCAATGCTTCCACGCATGCGTGGAATCACTTCGACGCATGCACGGGATTCCGGGCCAGCGGACATGTCCGATGAGTCGTACTGACCATCGGACATGTCCGACGGACAGCTTTCCAGCGGACATGTTTCTTAGCATGCTAAGAAACTTTTGTCCGCTGGAAACCTGTCCGCTAGGCCGGAAAATTGTCCGGTCGGCCCTACACACGGTCGGACATGTCCGCGGAAACTGGTCCGACATGTTCGGTCGTGTGTACAAGGCCTTACAGGCCATTCAGCCTGTCTGCAATCTGCATGGTAGAATGTAAACAGCAGCATGGCTGTCAACCATAGCCGGCAAGGAATGAGTCATTAGGGATCACTCTAGATGTGCATTTATCTTTCCACCATTGACTGTCAGAAATCACATAAGATAAGGAGTGGGTGAGCTTAAGTCAGCCATAGATGAATCGCTCAATTCCCCCATCAACACTGTGTTCTCCCAGCAGGGGGACAGCTGTCAACGCAGGGAGAACACAATAATTATTGCTATCAGCTATAACAGCCGCTAGCAATATTCACATGTAAAATCCAACAGGCTAGTTGTTCCCAAGTTGATCGACCAACTCTGCCCATAAATGGTTTGAATCTGTGCTGATCCCTGCTGAACTGGTTGAGATTCAAACTGTCTATGGCCAGCTTTAGCAAAGCTTATGTCGGCCCTTCCCCAGCAGTTTGTGAACTGTTTCTTCAGTCATGATTTCAGCCTAGAATATAAAATCAACGTTATTTTTCTGGCACTGAATGTGATGCCAAAGTCTCAGTTTTTTACTTTAAAAATAACAAACATGTCATACATACCTGCTCTAAGCAGTGATTTTGCATAGAGCAGCCCAGATACTCCTCTTCTCGAGCCCCTGGCTGGTGTTACTGGCCCCTCCCTCCTGCTGAGTTCCCCTATAGCAAGCTGCTTGCTATTAGGGCACCTGAGCCAAGCCACAGCTTTGTGCGTACGTTCAGACACAGAGCCACGGTTCATCCCTGCCCCCTCTCTCTCCTCATTGGCTAACTGAATTTGATTGACCGCAGTGAGAGCCAATGGCACAGCTGCTGTGTCTCAGCCAATCAGGAGGGAGAGTCCAGGACGGCTGAGGCACCTGAGCCCATCTCGATCCAGCGATGTGCACAAGTAAGTATTAGGCTTCATTTCCATGGACGTTTTTACAGCCACTTTTCTGAGCGTTTTTTTGCAGCTTAAAAACGTCTCTCCATGTTAGTCTATGGCCTCATGACGTTTTTGAGCTATAGATGGCTGAGACGTTTTTAAGCTGCAAAAAAAAAACAGGACCAGTGTGTTCTGAAGCTCCAGCGTTAGAGCTGTAAAAACACCAGACGTTAAAAACGCTCAAAAACGTGCAAAAACGCTCAAAAACGCGCAAAAACGCTCAAAAACGCTACCGCTGCGTTTTTGAGCTCCAGCTCTAAAAAAAATAAAAAATAAATAATATAAAAAAAAAAACATGGACAGGCGTTTTTAAGCTGTAAAAAAGGCTAAAAAAAGTGGCTGTAAAAACGTCCATGGAAATTAAGCCTTAGGGGGGCTGAGGGAGGCTGTTGCACACTGAAGGTTTTTTATCTTAATGCATAAAATGCATTAAGATATAAAACCTTTGTGCCTTTACAATCACTTGAAGACATTGAGGTTGATATACCAAAGGAATAGAGGTTGTTCACTTAGCAAAGTGACTCGTTTTCTTTCTTTCTTTCACAACCATGTTGAATGCGAAAATCTAGCTTGTATTTACCTCACACATGATTGGCCATTCAAAGTAAAACCATGTTCACCTAAATATTCCCTTTGCAAATCAGTTTATTTTAGTAAATCACCCCCTCTGGATCAAACAGTTACGTGGAACAGATATCTTCCTTGTGATCAGTGGCGGTTCGCCCCCTCTGGCTCTTACCGCCACTGAGTCTAATAACATAGATTCATGCATTGCACGAATCTATGTTATTGTCACAGCTGCGCTGTTCTATTCAGATGGCCGGACATGAGGCGTCGACCATCTGAATAACGGCAGCCGGGCACCCGCGATTGCCTGTCACACAACAGGGACATGGATCTGTGTGTGTAAACACACAGATCCACGTCCTGTCAGGTGAGAGGAGACCGATCCGTGTGTTCCCAGTAAAGAGAAACACTGATTGGTCTCTTCCCCTTGTGAGTCCCCACCCCCTACAGTTAGAATCACTCCCTAGGATACACATTTAACCCCTTGATCGTCCCCTCGTGTTAACCGCTTCCCTGCCAGTCACATTTACACAGTAATCAGTGCATTTTAAAAATGCCATACATTTATCCCCTATTTTGTAGGCGCTATAACTTTTACGCAAACCAATCAATATACGCTTATTGCAAAAAAAAATTACCAAAAATATGTACAAGAATACATATCGGCCTAAACTGAGGAAAAAAACTTTTTTTATATATTTTTTGGGGATATTTATTATAGCAAAAAACAAAAATATTGTGTTTTTTTCATAATTGTCGCTCTTTTTTTGTTTATAGCGCAAAAAATTCAAACCGCAGAGTGATCAAATACCACCAAAAGAAAGTTCTGTTTGTGGGGAAAAAAGGAAGCCATGTCGCATGACCACGCAATTGTCATTTAAAATGTTACAGCGCTGAAAGCTGAAAATTGGCCTGGGCAGGAAGGGGGTGAAAATGCCCTGTATTGAAGTGGTAAAAATAAATAAAAAGTAACAAACATATATACATTTTAGACGTTATCGTTTTAACAAACGAAAACAAAAGATCCGACATAAACAAATGTTTTATTTTCATTTTCGTTGGTCGAATGTGCCTAACCTTAAAGGAGTTGTAAAGGAAAAACATTTTTTTTGCTGATATGACTGTTTACAGGGTATAGAGACATAATAGTTAACTGATTCCTTTTAAAAATGATTAAAAACAGATAAAAATTAATCATATAATGTACCTGCAGTTTCTAGTTTTGTTTTTGCATGTTGTTTCCTGCTTCTGTGATGTACAGAGCCACAGAGCCAATACAGGGCAGTGATGGTTTGTAAAACAAAACTGATTGGTGTTGAGGGGTTTTAGACACACAGTAATCACACATCCTTGATTAGTGACCACAGAGAGAAAGCTCCCAGTACTGTGGTTATCAGGAAACAGACAACCAGGAAGTGTGGAGATCAGAGAAGAATTACAGCAACTTGAGAGCAAAACGAACAATGAGGACATGAAAACAGCACTGCATTAAGGTAAAGGAAGCTATTAAGATAAAAAAAATTCCTTTACAAACACTTTAACTCTTTTAGTCCAAGATTATTCTACATAGAGAGAAAAGATTTGACATTATAGAGAGAAAAGATTTGACATTATAGAAAGAAAAGAGAGAAAAGATCGCTGCTGGAATTGGGTGGGGGAAGTAACATAAAAATAATGATGATGATGAATGTTATTGGCTGATTGTAACCAAAGAGGAGGAGCGGTAAAATAGCTAGAACTAACTTGACAATTCAACATGAACTACGAAGATTCAACAAAGCATCGAAAAACATACAAACGTTGAATCTGTCATTGAAGGCTTATGGTGTCTGTTGATAGTTCTAAGAAGATTCGACGGAGCAGCTTAAAGGAACACTAAAGGTTCGTTTTTTATTAGATCAATTGATTTCTGTAAGCTAGAGCATTTAAATATCACTTACCTCGTTTTTCCTTTTGACCTCCAAAATACAGTAATCCAGGTTTGAAAATGCCATTTCCTGTCTCTCCTCTTCTTGCTTTCCACCAGCATCTGAGCCGTTTTGCATGGTGGAAAGCAGAGTATGCTCACCCCCTCCCTATGACTACAGCCCTGCGTGAAGATCCTCTCTTATCCCTCACAGGCATGGAGGCTAAGCAAAATGGGAACTGTAGTTCCCATTAGGCCATGATGTAGCAAGAATGAATGCGCACCGCAAACCAGGAAGTCAGTGAGAATAATGATTCAGGAGTGACGGAGGTGAATAAAACAGCTCGATTTCAACAGGTATCAAACTAGTTATAATGCAAAACATTACTTTTTACTTTATCAGCTACTGTCAGACTTTAATTTAAGAGGAAAATATTTTTGTCTTTACAACCCCTTTAACTGTACGACAACGCAATCATACATTTCTGGTCAAATGCTCAGCCCATAGGCTATAGAAAAATTCTAATGTTGGTTGACTAGTAATAATAATTAATAAATATAATTATTACTAGTCATACAACATTAGAATTCTACTATAGCTTGTAGGCGGAACATTCGACCGGAAAAGTATGATTGCAGCGTCGTACAGTTTCGCTGCTCCGTCGAATCTTCTTTGTCATTGAAGGCTTATGGTGTCTGTCGAATGTTCAGTCTCAACCTTAATTAGTTCGGATTTTCGGAAGAATGCAATTTCCAACAAAAAAATAAATAAATAAAAACGAATTTCAGGAGTAACTAAATAAATGTATTTTTCGGACGAAAACGAAATTCCGAAACAAAATATTTTTTTTGTGCACATGTCTATTGTTTACCTTAATACAGAGAAAGCATTAAGGTAAAATACCTTTCACCTTTACAACCACTTTAGGATGGGGTGGGGGTAAGGTTTACAAGGATGTGATCTTTGAACACTCAATATTTGGCTTCCCAGGTTGACTAGACAAGAGAAGTATTAAAATAAGTAAAGTATATCCAAGCGTCTACATTTTATGTGTTGCCCCCTTTTACTCAAGTGACAGATCCTTTATAGTAAATACCAGACCAAACCAAAAATAACTGCACTTTTCAGAATCTGCCTTACATTTATGTAAATCACACTCAGAGATATCAGAAAGGAGCTGGGCAAAAAGTAAAGTACAGAGAAGAACAAGTACCAGAAAAATACATAAGAGGGACCACACCAACAGGTAATAATAGCATTTGTGTTAGCACTATTCTCTATCTATTGGGTATAAGCTCCAGCTTCCAGCAGCTTGATGATGTGTACAAAAAAAAATGTGCTCAGAGAAACTGTTCCATGACTGGGATGGTGAAAACACCTCAACATACAGTGAAAAGCCTGCTGTTCTTTTTATGTAGAAAACAATTACTTATTGTATAGAGATTGTACTCAGGGAGCCTGTATTGAGGCCAAAAGATTGCATTTACTAATAGAAATATATTATATGTATAGCAGGTGCCATGCATATCCTGCGACTTGGCCAAGCTGGCCGAGGTTCTTTTGTGAGGTGGAAAAGTACCTGTCAGCGTCCAAGAGGGGTTTTTCCCCTCTCCCTTTTTTCTCTTTACTGACAGACACACAGAGCTGCTCACTCTGCAACCTCCCCTGTGTCTCTATTGGCAGGACGAGGAAAGCCAATGACAGGAGCAATTACAGGAGCAAATCAGAGGGACATGTAGTCGCCATCTAAAACAGCCCCATAGCTTTCTATGGAGACAGAACTACAATAGCTAGCCTGCTCTGGGGGAAATGGAGCTAGAGACTCCATCTTGCTGATCTGAGGAGATTGCTCAGACTCCATGAGGCAGAGGAAGAGATTAGACCTAGGGGAGAGCAGCTGCCTCCCAGGTCAGTCCACTGCGTGATTTCAGGCATCCACAGCCAGTCAGGATACGGAGCCTGAGAGAGGGGGATCCCGGGTGCATATCCAGATGCACCTAAACCGACGGTGTGAGGCGTTGCATTGTGAGGCGACTAGTCGGATCACTAGAAGAGCCTGCCTGTTCCAGGACATTTGTTTGGGCCTTGGCCACAGGATTGGATGAGAGGGCTTTCGCTCATTTGCAGCAAACAAAGACACTGCACACAGACAGAGTTAAATGGACACTGTATACAAACTTCATTGCTGTTAGTCATCTTGCTGACACTGGTGAAGACACCAGGCCATTCAGATACAGGGACACTGTGTGTTTTCCAATTTAATTACTTGAATATATATTGATACTGTTTGTTACTCTTTTCCACAGAAATTTTGCAGTAAAGACAATTTCTGTGTTTTATCATAATGTGTGTGCTTCTTATTGGTCCTTACAATTACACTTTTGCCAGGTGTGCCAGAGGGGGCCGAGACTGTTATTGGGGTTGGAGTACGCAACAAACATACTTAAGCGGCTTCTTCGGGGGTAGCGCTACATATATTTGCTTCTACTAGACGGTATGGTGTGGGCTCATATATATAAAGATATATACTGTAATATATATATATATATATATATATATATATATATATATATATATATATATATATATATATATATATATATTAGTATGTTACATAGCTTGAAAAAGGGTATGCCCATCCAGTTCAACCATAATCCCCTTGCATTTTTAGAACTTTAAACCCACAGCTGATCCAAAGAATCCACATGTACCTCTGGTTGTGCCCCTAACTGTATGAGTTCCCTTTAGGAAGATGCAGCTCAAATGAACCAATAAATACTGAATCCTCCACTTCAAGCAAATCATGACCTCTCTCTCTCATCCCCCACCTCCTGTCCCTCTCTAACCCATCCTGCAATTTTTTTTTTATTACCTGGTGATGGAAGTTGTCCCCCATTCAGGTCCCTTGCTGCCACAATTTTCCAGTGCAGGAGACCGCTAATCCAGAGCTTCAGATGGTCACTCGCTTGCCATCCTGTACAGTTCCCTTGATGTCACTCCTCTTCTGGATCCTGAGAAGACCCCACCATTGGACTGCCAATAGGAAATGACCCCGATCTATACACACCTTTTCATCCAACGATCCCTGCTCCTTGCTGGTGCTGGCATCTTCTTCTGTGTGCTGGTTTTCCGCCCTCTTCATTGGCTGGTGGTGCAGGATTACATCACTCCTGTACATGCGGAGGAGTTCATCATTCTGACTCATAGGGATAGGGCTGGCCACCGTAAGCTTAGCTGCTCATGCACAGCTCAGTTTAAATGTTGGGGGACACTGTGAACAGGCAGGTAAGTGTATTCTATTGCAGAAGAGACATGGCATGTCTCTTCTGAAATTGAAAAGTTTACCTACTCTAATGCCACGTACAGACGGTCATTTTTTGTGATGAAATAAAATGACATTTTTAAAAATGTCATTTAAAATGATCGTGTGTGGGCAAAATGTCATTTTATGTCTTCTGAAAAATGACAAAAAAAAAATTCGAACATGCTCAAATTTTTTATGTAATTTTTTTAAATGTAATTTTTTGTGTCATAAAAAATGATCGTGTGTGGGCAAAAATGACGTTTTAAACCCGCACATGCCCAGAAGCAAGTTTTGAGACGGGAGGTAAAACTACCATTCATAATGGAGTAAGCACATTCATCACGCTGTAACAGACAAAAAAGCACGAAACGTCTTTTACTAACAAGTAACCAGCTAAAAGCAGCATCAAGGCGAATAGAACATCCCCTTTAGAGTGCCGTCACTTTGTTCATCATTTTTCAAAACGATGGTGTGTATGCTACATCGTTTTTGAAAATGAAGTTTCAAAAATGTCGTTTTTTTTTCATCACTTCAAACTTCATTTTTTTTCCATCGCAAAAAATGACCGTCTGTATGCGGCATAAGGCTACATTCACACCTGAGCGTAGCGTTTTGCGGTGTTTTTTACCGCGATTTGCTGCGACAAAACGCAGCGGTTTTTACCGCGATTTTTTACAGGTCTAGGGTCACCAATGTAAAACGCCCAAATGCCCAAATTCGAGCAACAAAAAAGGGTCCAGAACTTGTTTGGGCTTCAGGCGTTCGGCGTCAGGCGTTTTGTAGTGGAGATGTGAACCATTTCCATAGAGAATAATGTATTTTTTCCCCTCTAGCGTTTTGGGGCGTCGCGCTTCAGGCGACAAAACGCTCAGGTGTGAATGCAGTCTAAGTGAACAACAGCAGAACTTTAGCTCTGCTTTATGCTGTTTGAACAATATCTGGCTAAATATATATTTTTGTGGCCTACGTTGTTCTTAAAATTTTATTTAAATATTGTGAACTAAAGAGAATGCATGCTTAGGCTACAATTCTAATTAGTCCATAGATATTTATGCCTTTTGAGTCCTCCAGAGTTGCCAGATTGCCAGTTCAGGCCTACAGAAACACAGCTGCAGTCTGTAAAACACACGCTGAAAAAACAACAATCCAAGTGAAATGAAAGGATATAAAGGAAGATAAATTAGGCATTTATATTGCTATTGCCTTCAGGAGGTAATATCTATTTAAACTCAGTGAAGGCAATGAAGATCAGGTCATTAATAGCTATTGTTTTGTAGCTGGGTACGATAATAGTTTAAGTGGTTAATGAAATTTTTATGCATCAGCTGTAGATGGTTGGGCGAAGAAAGAGTAATACGGGGGAGGGTGAGAAATTAGAGTTTAGAAGACAATGAACACAGCCACATTAACCTTTACAAATAAATGTGTCTTGTTCTATGAAAATATTAGCTGAAATGTCTGGTGGCAGAAACGGGTCCCTGTCAATCTCAATTGATCACCGATTATTAATTTTTCGTTAACATCTATTTATGACACACATTAAGGGCAAGATGAATGGCAAGGAGTTGGGGCAGTATTACATTCATCTGTCACCTGCCTGGCAAGCTTATCAGATTTTTCTGCATTTCCTATCTCGTGAAGGAATGAGCTTAAACAATAATATATTCTCTCCACTAATTTAGATAACGAGCAGCCATTGAAAAACCTTCAGCAGATCTGTGTACATTGCAGTTTTAATTAGTGAATTCTTTTAATCAAGTTAAATGTTCCAAGAATAAAAGTACAAAGAGCTTAGTTTAAAAACAAATTACAATGTGTTTGCAGTTTAAAGGGGTAATACTAAATACTTTGTTTTGTAATATTAATGTGTGTGTGTGTGTTTACAACTGTACTAGAAATCTTGCCAGAGCCATCATCGTCAGGGAACCTTGTGGATTTATCCTATAGGTCTCTATTGCTGTTGGCCATACACCTTCCACTTCTTTGGTGGTGGTAGTAGGAGACTCTGTCAAGAAGCTAAATGATAACTTCAGTAAAATGTCTAAGTACATAGTTTATGTATATTAATATAAATATAACATATTAAAGTATATATGTGTAGCACCTGGTTACTTTGAAGTACCGGTGTTATTTAAATTTAGATGTAGATCAGAGTGTAGTTAAACACTCATCCAAATTGTTATGTTCAAAACAGGGTCTCTGTCTCAGCTTGGCTGTGCTGCGGGCTCATTCTGTTGTGCTGGGGTGTTCTTCCCACCACAGCCGGAACATTTGAGCAGTGACGGGGACCCAGTGATCGACTGCGTTCCCACTTTTGAGAATCCCAAGCGGTATAGTTGTTCGGTGGGGAATTCGTCTGAGGAGCGCCAATAAAAGGCAGGCGATCCAAAAGGATTTCGACAAACCACCGGGGATCAAGGTAGCCGGACACTGAAGGATTGATCACCTGTCAGTCGGTACCTGGGCGACATTAAGAAGGAGATTCAGGTGTAATTCATCTAAAGAGGATTGCCTCCGTAACTACAATCAGAGAGGGCCTGTGGCAGAGGTGTTTTCCTGACGTTCATTTAAGGAGGGTCTGTGGCAGAGACTTTTCCTCAAGTTTAAGTTCATTCAGGAGGGTCTGTGGCAGAGACTTTATCCTACAGAGGTTTGAGTGATACTCCGGCTGCCAGGTCAGTGAGAGAGGCCTGTCCGGGTACACTAAACCCACTCAGCCAGGAGTGGTGTGAAAAGTGTTATACATGGGAGCAGGACTGTTCCAAATACTACGCCTGAATCTGCTGTTCTCCTTCTTCTTGCAAACTCTATCCCTTTCATCACCAGTTCATTGTTTTTACCCGGCTGGGTAATAAAGAGCACAGAAAAGACACTTGTTGCGGACATTCTTTTACTATTGCTATATGCACCATTCACCCCTAGGAATTCAGAAGAGCCATGAGGTAAATGTGCCACCCAAAACAACCAGCAGCTCCTCTGGGGGTAGTGCTACATATGTAGTAAAAACAAGACAATAGTCACCAGGACAAATAAAGAGAGTGAATCTACAAATAGTCTACACAGACACACTATGCCCGAGCAGCCAGTTGGTGCTTCTGCCTACAGCAAAACCCAGCTATTAACAAGGCCAGACCTGGAAGTAGCAGCTTACTCACCAAAAGCTACACTAGTTTTAAAGGGGTCCTGAAGACCTTTTTTGTTTGTGTATATGGGAAATTGGCTAGGAATAAAATTGTAAGGATATGGATATGCCTGGTATAGTTACCAATTCTGGCCATAAGATGGCGGTAGGGGATCTGTTGTATTAAAAACCAGTGCAGGTGTGGTGGGAGTCAATAGAGGTCCCCATGTGTACATGCCAGAGTTAATGCCAGCCCTGTCCCTGTCAGCAGTGGGTCACCTTGCATTGTGTATCAATAGTTTTGGTGGGGAACAAAAAAGAAGGCATACCTACTAAATAACCCTGGGATGGACTTTTTAGGCACAGTAAACAATGAAGAAGTAACAACATTTTTTATTGAAAAAAGTATAGTATGAAAAGAGCATTAAAAATATGTTTAAAAATCATATAAAATGATACACAATATACAGTGAGCCCTTGTGTGTCAACACGTTTCACCGTTAGGCTTCATCAGGACACAGTCAGGGTTCAAGAGTAGCAAGAAACAGATTGGGTCTCACTCTCTGAAATAAAACACATGTGTTTTACAATTGTAATAATAGTAATAACAGACATCCTAAAAAGCACTGATCTGTCCACAAAAAAGGCCACGGGCACATATGGATGTAAAAAGACAAAGAACAAAAGCAAAAGATACCTTGCAGAGGAGTAAACCTCATTAATTGGTGTCCAACAGCAGGCATTTAGAGATTACTCTTAGTTTCATCCAAGAAAGACTAGCTCCAATGGTCTCTATACAGATGATTAAAATGATTTTGATGGGGAGTCACCAGAGGTTCATCACGTTCATCTGAGGACCAGGATACAGCAAGGATATAGATGGGGGCGTGTTTTATGTAAATACGTCGTGACCCGATGTAAACAACGTTTTTTTTAACTGCGCATGCGCCTCTCCTGGGGGTATCCCAGTGCGCATGCTCGAAATTTAACCGGACAAGCCAATGCTTACGACGGTGACGTCATTCTATGCAAATTCCTATTCGCGAACGACTTACGCAAACGACGTAAAAAATTCAAAATTGAACGCGGGAACGATGGCCATACTTAACATTGAGTACGCCACCATATAGCACCTTTAACTATACGCCGGAAAAAGCCGAACGAAAACGACGTAAAAAAATGCGCGGGCCCGACGTACGTTCGTGGATCGCCGTAACTAGCTAATTTGCATACTCGACGCGGATTTCGACGGGAACGCCACCTAGCGGCCGCCGAAAAATTGCAGCTTAAATCCGACGCCGTACTAAGACGTACGGCTGTCGGATCGATCCCAGATTCCGTCGTATCTTGTTTTGTTGAACCACACTGCATTCTTGTCCAGTTAACCTTGAATGGGCTCAAATCGCACTGCATTGAACCAAATTAGTGCATTCAGCAATTTTGAAACCACACGGCAACCGGATCGCATGGTACTCTTGTAATATGTATAAAAAAGAGAAAATGCGCCAACCTAAGTGCAGTAAGTAGGTATTTAATTAAAGCAATTTGCACAGTAAAAGAGGCTACTCACAAAACCAGTATAAATACAGGCATGTTATGGAGGAGACGGCTGGTCCGATGTCACAACTCGTAGTCAGCAATGCAATAGGCTGGTCTCTTATCCTGGTCCCCCGGGTGATGTAAATGAAGGTCCTAGATGTTCGGTAGCCTTAGGGGAACCCCACAGAGAACGGGAGCCGTAGATGCTGCACCAGAAGCGGCGTGCGTTCCAGCGTGGATCCATCTGATCTGATGAACCAGCGGAGGCTGAGAAACGCGTCATCCCATTGGCTGTCCGAAGCCCCTACGTCACTTCCGGTTATACGGCGATACGCTGCGTTCCACGCTGGAACGCACGCCGCTTCTGGTGCAGCATCTACGGCTCCCGTTCTCTGTGGGGGTTCCCCTAAGGCTACCGAACATCTAGGACCTTCATTTACATCACCCGGGGGACCAGGATAAGAGACCAGCCTATTGCATTGCTGACTACGAGTTGTGACATCGGACCAGCCGTCTCCTCCATAACATGCCTGTATTTATACTGGTTTTGTGAGTAGCCTCTTTTACTGTGCAAATTGCTTTAATTAAATACCTACTTACTGCACTTAGGTTGGCGCATTTTCTCTTTTTTATACATATCTTTCAGAGTCTGCTTCTAACTCCGGATTTTGCTGCCACTATTGTGCTATTGGACTTAAAATTGGATTATTGATCCATTTGACTTATTTTATTCATTTATTTTCCAATTTTTATTGACATGGACCATATGATGTATGTACTTTTTTATTGTTGACTGTGCTCTCCTGGTTTTTGCGCCATCGATCTATACATATTACTCTTGTAATATGCAATCCAGTGCGGACAAATGCACCGCATTGCAACTTGTGTTTGCAATGTTGTTAAGATTGCATTATTAACTCTGCAGATCCAAAAGGCAGTGTGATTTGTATGTGGTGTGGGAAAATGCACATGGATCACTGGGTTTCCCTCACTACAGGATTAAAGGTAATGTAATTACAGGATATATCTTGTTCTTGGGGTGCTAGTAGACCCCGAAATTAGTGACAAGGTCCTCTTTATGGAGACCTAACATAGGGCGGCACCGGTGGGCACAGGTGGCACATGAGGCACTCGTGGGCACTGATGTGGTGCAGATAAGCACTGGTGGGCACAGGTGGCACTGATGGGCACTGGTGTTGGTTTGGTGGCACTGAGGTGGCACAGATGTGGCACTTTGGGGAACAGATGTGACACTGTTGGGCACTGCTCAATAGAAAAAAACTCACTGTTTGGGTCACAAATCACTCTCCTCTACTCTCACACTGGATCGGTGTGAGGAGAGGAGAGTGATGAAGTTGCAATGACCCTGCTGTCTGTTTGTTTACATTTGTAATCACTCCGTCATTGGACGGAGCGATGACGTGGTAAACGGCCGCTGTCATTGGCCGTTTACCGAGATCCGTGTTGCTACGGGTCCTGTGGACCCGGCGCGCACGGATGTGCCCGTGTGCGCGCGCCAGGGCGCGCGCGGGAACGATTCTCTGGGAGGACGCTAATTAACAGCCTCCCAGAGTTAAGCAACCGCCATGTAGACGTACTTTTGCTATAGGGTGGTTGAAAAGTGGTTAAGTAGATGCAATGTTAATTGGCAGACTCCAAGACTTCTACAGGCAGACAGCATTGCAGGGAAAAGCATCCAGCTAGAGACCACGGGCCAGATTCACGTAGAATAGTGCAAAACTGCGGCGTAACGTATGACATTTACGTTACGCTGCCGCAAGTTTTACAGGCAAGTGCTTTATTCTCAAAGAACTTGCCTGTAAAGTTGCGGCGGCGTAGCATAAATCCCCCGGCGCAAGCCCGCGTAATTCAAATGAGCCGGGTAGGGGGCGTAGAACATTTAAATTAGGCGCGTTCCTGCGCCGAACGTACTTGCGCATGCGCCGTCCCTAAAATTTCCTGACGTTCATTGCGCTAAATGACGTCGCAAGGACGTCATCGGTTTCGACGTGAACGTAAATGGTGTCCAACCCCATTCACGGACGAGTTACGCAAACGACGTAACATTTTCAAATTGCGACGCGGGAACGACGGCCATACTTAACATTGGATACGCCACCTAGGGGGCATGTTTATCTTTACGCTGCGTATCTCTTATGGAAACGGTGTAAATTTACTGCGACGGGCAAGCGTATGTTCGTGAATCGGCGTAACGACTCATTTGCATATTCTACGCCGACCTCAATGGAAGTGCCACCTAGCGGCCAGCGTAAATATTGCACCCTAAGATACGACGACGCAGGCCGTCGTATCTTAGGCATGTTTAAGTGTATCTCAGTTTGAGAATACATTTAAACATACAACGGGCTTAGATTCGGAGTTACGTCGGCGTACCTACTGATACGCTGGCGTAACTCTTTGTGAATCTGGCCCCACGTCTGCATGAGTAGGACCGCTGTCTCCTATGGCAACAATCTTGAAACAGTTTCTAACAAAGTTTTTAATGAACTCCTTGGGGGAGATTCAGAAAGAGATACGACGGCGTATCACCTGATATGCCGTCGTATCTCTGAGATCCGACGGTCGGATCTCTGCGACTGATTCATAAGAATCAGTTACGCATATATCTCCCTTAGATCCGACAGGTGTAAGTGACTTACACCGTCGGATCTTAGGCTGCAATCTCCCGCCGGCCGATAGGTGACGCTTCGGTTTTTTACGCGACGAATATGCAAATTCCGATTTCCGCCGATTCAGAAACGAACGCCCGCCCGTCGCTTTTTTTTACGTCGTTTGCGTTCGGCTTTTTCCGGCATATACTTACCCCTGCTATATGCGGCGTATCCAATGTTAGGTATGGGCGTCGTTCCCGCGCCGAGTTTTGAATTTTTATGTTGTTTGCGTAAGTCAGTCGCGAATACTGATGGACGTAATTTACATTCACGCCGAAAACAATGACGTTCTAGCGACGTCATTTGGAGCATGCGCACTGTGAAAAATCGCGGCCGGCGCAGTACGATCGGCGCGGGGACGCGCCTGATTTAAATAATACACTCCCCCTAGCCGCGGAATTTGAATTCCGCCGGGGGAGTTACGATCCGCCGGCGCAAGTTTCGAGGTAAGTGCTTTCTGAATACAGCACTTGCCTCAAAAAATGTCGCTGGCGGATCGTAAATAAGATAGATTACGCGGATCTAAAGATCCGCTGATCTATCTGAATCTAGCCCCTTGACTTCTTCTACAATCTCCTATTGTTGATCTTCACTCAACTGAGCTCCCAGTCTATCACTTAGTCTTGCTGATCCACTGCCACTGGATCGCCTGAGCTTTTCCAATCTTCTTACAGCATCTTCCTCAAGCGTCACCCCCATGTCCCTGCTGGGCCCCTAGCTTGGCACTCACAGATACTCTTCAAGTGGTAGGATGTTTTGGAATCCTTCAGTAAATTTTTTTATTATTTAAATAATTTATTTACCAATGTACAAAAAGAGGTGTATATTGTTAAATAATTTGCTTACTGATATACCCAGGTGTCCCTCTGAGTCCCCCCTGTCCCCCCCATTAAATCAGGGTCCCCATCAGTGTGCCCCCTTACATGAACTATCTGTATCAAACTGCCACCTTACATCAATTGCCCCCATTAGAGTGTCTTCTTACATAATGTAAACTGTCCACATACATCAGAGGTAACCTTTTACATCAAATGTCCTCACCAAATGCCCTCTTACATCAATTGCCCCCATTCGAGTGCCATCTTACATCAAATGTCTCCATCAGTGCCCCCTTACATCAACTGCCCTACCACTTGTCCCCTTACATGAAATGTCCTCATAAGAGGAACTTCTTACATCAATTATCCCCATCAGACTGACTCATGGATCAGTGCGTGGGGAGTTGGAATTGTAGGACTGTTGCTGTTGGCACAATTAAACCCATCATCTAAATGTTAATTTAGCTTAAAATTTAAGCTCAATTTGTTTTGTAGAAAATGCCAACAATGATTAACAGTCGCCTTGCTTTAGGGTACAGTAAATGAACATATATTTCAATACAAGTCTCAGCAGGTATCAAGGTTTGTGCTGCACGTATACACAAATCACAGTTACAGATCATCATTATATTTTATCATCTTCGTTATCCACTCTAAATGTGGACCTTACAGAGGTCTATCAGGCTGTCTTTATTGACTGATTATTTACAATTATCTCAGAGAATGCAGAGTCTTGTAAATGTGCATGTAGACTTCAAAAAGGAATCATGTACTGGACAAAAGACTAAAGACCCATGCACACGATCAGAAAACCGTATGAAAAAAAAAAAAACATTTTCGTAGTGATCGTACGATAATCTGATTGATAGTACACAGCTTTCATGAGCCGATCAGTGAAATTATCCGAAGGGACAAACACAACCATTTTCAGTGTTGTTGGGGGGAATCCCTCCCACTGTGCCATTGTGTTTTCCCAGCTATAATAGCCGCTAGAAATAATTACATATGAACTCCAACAGGCTGGTTGTACCCAAGTTGCTCAATTGATTAACTTGGTTACAATCAGCCGGCCCACACATGATTCGAACCGTCTATGGCTTGCTTTTCAGCAAAGTTTTTAAAAAATGTAGTTGATGAAATAAGTGTACATTTTCACATGTAGCCCTATAAGAATAGAACTTATTGAGGCCTAGACCAAATTTAGCAGCCTTAAAGCAAGGGTTCCGCCAAATTTTGTATTTTTTGCTGCAGGTAGAGGCGTGTCTGCCGCAGTACTATATTCCCGGAAGTGGGTAAAAATACCTGTCTTAGACAGGTATCTGCACCCCCCTCCCCCCTGAAAGGTGCCAAATGTGACACCGGAGGGGGGGAGGGTTCCGAAAAATGGAAGCTCCATTTTTGGGTGGAGCTCCACTTTAATAAGTGTTAGCCAAGGTGTAGATATGAACAAAATAAAAAGTGACATACTGTATAGGATACTGCTGCATAAATGCCACCAATCCTTGTAAACCTTAAACTGAATCCCAGTTATCAGGCTACGTGTGTTTTGCCAAACAATCAGGAATCACCACAAAATGGTCTTAGATGAATGGGTAGTTTTAAATGGACTTTAAGTAAATGACAATCAAATTAAAGCCCAAAAAAAATAAAAAAACACTTTTTGGATGCCATCATGGCAGCACTCTACCACATGTATGCTGGCATGGATTGATGCCAGGAAATGGAAATTTTGGTACGTATTTGATATAATTGCTCATTTTCATGGTGCCAATATGGTGCTAGTATGCTTCCATGGATTGGTGCCAAGAAAGGAAAATTATGGTAAGTAATAGACACAATTTTCAGTTTAAAGAAACAGGATTATATAAATGTAAGTACCCTCAGCAGTGTTATACTGTATAGATTGTTCCAGTCCCTGGGCCCTGACACTAGGAGCCAATTATATGCTCTGTTGCAACAGGCCGACAGGTGTTGAGCACAGCTATTGGTCATGTATTTTTGCCAAAACTGGGATTCCAATGCAGTGGAGAATCTGACTTTGCTATCTGGTAGGGCTTCCACAGGACTACCTTAACAGGTCAAACTGCTCACATAAGTGTATTTCAGTTATGTATTTATCTGCTTGCCTGGAGCTAAGCTTTAGAAATACATTCAAAGATTTTTAACTGAATCAATAGCTAAGCTAAAGGGGTTGAGTTCCTCTTTTCACTTCCAAAAACAACAAACAGGGAACAAAAAGCTTTTACAAAACCAAAAAGATAATACATGCTTGCTTAGTAATATCACTACAAAGTATTCGTAATAAGTCAACTCTATTTGGCATCTGGACTTGTTAATTAAAAAGTGTAAACGTATCATGATTTATGATAGGCAGGTAAATTACTTGGTGGGGTATCTACCTTAGAGGTTAAGCAAAGCAACATGCACTTTGAAAGTAAATCTGTCACATTTCTGACAAATAACAGTTCCAAAATGCCTAACGATAGATATAAATCTTCTTAAAATATACACTCAAATTACAGTGTGGATTACGTGTCTGCTTGCTTAGCTTGAAAAATAAAATGCAAATTTCCTTAAGGCCCCAAAATAATACATCAATAATAAATAATCTATACTATCAGTCCTTGTATTCTATTTTGAGTTTGCATTGTTTGGATAGGAAAGTTCTATTTTACAAATTCAAAGCTTCCTGTTGTCCGTCATTTGGAGGTACTATGCCTCTCTGTTCTCTTTACCTCTCTGTTCTTCTTTCTTCCTCAAAAAATCCTCATCCTTTTCAATATAAAGTTAAGATTAGGAACACGGGACATGACCTCAAACTAGCACTAGAAAAGTTTAAAAAGCTTAGAAATAATTATTTTAGTAGTTAATGCTTGGAATTTTAATCCAGCAAAGATAGTGAGTCAGGCAACAATAGGTGGAGTTGATCATGCTTGGGACAAACATAGAGCAACGTAAACTATAAAGAGTAATAGATAAAATATATTTTATATATATATATATATATATATATATATATATATATATATATATATATATATATATATATATATATATATATCTATATCTGACTCAATGGACCACTTGGTCTTTTTTCTGCTGCCACTCAGCCACATCAGGCAATGATCTATATATAACTCATGGTGTAGACATCTGCACAATAAAGGTGCTAGCTAATAACTGCCAAAGATGTTTATATTGCTGTAAATCTTTTAACTATTATTTCGATTTTTGCATTGGGTAAAGTAGAACTATAGGCAAAACGTTTTTCTTTTGAAAAAAGTAAGGGAGGGTTATACCCCTGTAAGCTAAAGGAAATCCCTGAAAATTAACCTCTTCCTGACCAGTCTATTGTAAACTGACGGCTGGGTGGGAGCACTGTTGTTCAGGGATGTCCTCCCAGGTTCGCAGCTCGGCACCTCATGAGCCGTGCTGCAGTGCGATCTGTCACCCACTTCGTCCAATCACAGCAGATCACATGAAAGTTGTACACAATGAAAGGCTTTGTTACATGCCTGTCATTGTGTACTATTGTGAAAAGCTCTGTGATTGGTCACAGTCATCACATGGTACAGACAGGGCCAATCATAGCCCATCTTTACTATGTGATTAGACAGGGCCAATCACAGCCATAGGTGTGCGCAGCCTATTGCATTAGGGTGTGCACCCCAAAGCTCCAACACATATGCATTTGAAATATTTACTGGCCTCTTCCCCACTGTCCATCCTGAAACAATGGAATGAAGAGGGGAGCAAGGGAGCACATGGGGACATGAGGATTGCGGTTTACCTGTTGACAGGTTGCCAATCCCAGGATTAGGGTGTGCCCAGGCACACCCCTTGCGCACGCCTATGATCACAGCTAATCACAATAGTTAACACTGAATGAGTAGTTTTCACTGAGAAAAAAAATGGTTGCTTATAACTGTAAAATGCACAGTTATAAGCAATCACAGAGAGTTTTCCAATAGCGTAGTAGGTTTATTGACAAATAAGAGTAACAGCAACAAATCAAAAAAGGAAAATCTGACATGTTTCGTACAATAGGACATTATCAAGGGGTCAGATCGAAAACAGAACAAAAATGTGAGGGAAACAGCTGTTACGGGATACAAAGCGAAATGGCACTCAGTCATCGAGAGCTCCCTCCAGTGGTTTAACTACAAATATCTGTATTTAATTTGGTAAACAAAATATGGAAGAGCAGCCATGTAAAAATGTGAGTCATATAAAAATTAATATAATAACTATGTGCTTCCAGAAAATATGCTATCCCTTCCCTTTATATTTAACCTATCAGCACAAACACCTCCACCAATCCAAACCATAACTCGTATCAGATAAGTGCCTTTATCTGAATTCTGCTTAACTACACAGCCTCGAGAGTTCGGTCTATTAGATAAACTGGTCGATAATGGCACCTCAAAGTACACTTGAAATGACATCAGTCAGGCATTTCTGCTGAGCTACAGAGAAATTCACGTATGCTACTTTCACTAAAAAGCTCTGTTAGTGTCGACAGTTCCTCTAGGGTGACTGATAGCTTTCTGCCACAGTACCATGCAAGATATGACAGCAGCCTGTCATTACATGAGGTATTTGCAGAAAGTGTTGTTTAAGAGACTCCTGAGTATTTTTATATCTACTCTCGGCCTCTGTCTTCAGAAGATCTGCCTTTCATTATCAGCAATGCTCTTGATTTTAATCATCTGTTTTTCTTAGAAAGATTTTTTTTTGTCTTTGGAAATTGTAAAATTTATTTATTTTTACAAAAAAAAGACAATTGGCTCCATTCACAGAGCGGTATCTTAACGCATCCAAGTATGCGGTAAAATACTGCACAGCATTTTCCAAATTTTTTTTTCTGCCATTAACTAAAGCCCTGTACACCAGATTGGTTTGACCGATGACAACAGACCGATGGACCGTTTTCATCGGACAAACCGATCGTGTGTGGGCCCCATCGGTTTGTTCTCATTGGTGAAAACAAATAGAGCATGTTTAAAATGTTTCCTATGTATTAAACTTCATTTTTCTCAGCACGTCATAGTGTTTTACGTCACCGCGTTTTGGCACGGTTGGATTTTTGACTGATGGTGTGTAGGCAAGACTGATGAAAGTCAGCTTGATCGGATATCCGACGTAAAAATTCATTGGATTAGATTCCATCAGATATCCGATCGTGTGTACGAGGCTTAAGAAACGCTACTAAAATACTGCACGAGTTATTTTAATGAAGTGAACACATGCCATAAATTAAAGTGTAAAGCCTGGTACACATGATTGGATTTTCCGCAGACAAATCGTAGGACTTTTGTTCGAAGGGCGTTGTCTTGCATAAAAACAGCACACAATTGTTGGCCAACAAACATAAAACGTTTTTTTTAGTTCTTTAGCGCCACCTTTTGGGCAACATCTGTTAATGTTGTATTATGGTTAGCATGGCTTTTGAGCATGTGTGTTTGTACTTTGGATTTTTTCCAAAGGACTTCTGTACACACAATCAGATAATCCGTAACACACATTAGTTGTCGGAAAATTTTAAAGCATGCTATCCAACATTTGTTGGCGGAAAATCCAACAATTGTCCGATGGAGCATACAAACAGTCAGATTTTCTGACAACAGCCCGCCATCACACAATTCCCACCGGAAAATCAGATCGTGTGTACGGACCTTTAATCCACCCTAAAACTAAAATCCCTGCATCTACAGACATGCACATTCTAAGACTGACCTATCTAGCACTTCTAAAAAAAAATCTGTATACATACCTTTTCTGAAGCCGATCCGACCCGATCTCCAGCAGTGGAAGCTCTGCAGAGGACATGGCCGACAATAGCTGTGAAATGAATAGGGAGTGACGTCACCCATAGAGTTACTATGGGGCTTCCATTGTCGGACATGTCCTCTACACCCGCCTTCACAGCAAAGCCGCAGATGACAGCTCAGCGTGGGATCGTATCGGATCACCTGCAGAAAAGGTATGTATACTGATTCCTTCTTTAAAGGGCGATAGGTTAGTGTTAGATCGTTGATGTCTGTAGATGCAGGGATTTTAGTTTTAGGGTGGACTTCTACTTTAACACCTGCCGGTAGCCGACGTATTTATTAACATTAATAAATAGGCGTTGTTAAGGAGCAGAATGTTTAACAAGGGGGCCCACAGATCCTGGACCCCCCATGTGAATGAGTATGGAGAACATAGTATCCCTACTCATTCACCCCCCCAAAAAATGTGTAGTATAAAAAAACACATTAACCAGTTTTTGACAAGTCTTTTTTTTTAAATGTCCCCTGGTTTACTACGCCCGCTGCCACCGACGACCTGATAAAAGAAAAAAAAGGTCCACTTGCGCCAAAGGCTCCCACTATCTTCCAGCTCCGCTGCCTGACAGTTCTAAAACAACTAAGAGGTGGGGCCACTCAGTGATGTCACCTTTGGCACGAGTGGAACTTTTTTTTCTTTTTTGGGTCGGCGGTGGCAGCGGGAGTCGTAATAAACTACGGATCTACACCGGGACATTTTTTTATAAATGTTTTCTCAGTAAAGAACTTGTCAAAAACTGTCTAATGTATTTTTTTTACACTACACATTTTTTTGTGAATGAGTAGGGTTACTATATACCCTTGTTAAAGAGGGCTTCTAGCTTCCAATAAACCCCTGTCTGCAGACCCTCACAACCACCGGTCAAGGGTTGTGGGGAAGGTGCTTTGGGGGGCAGAGCCCCTTTCTGCCCCAAAGCACCCCCCTATGTTGAGGGCATGTAGCCTGATATGGTTCAGTGTGGGGGGGGGGGCCTCGCTCATCCCCTCCGTTTCCTGACCTGTCAGGCTGCATGTTCAGATGAGGGTCTAGTATAGATTTAACCATTTTTTAAAAAGATTTTGGCATAAGGTTTCTCTTCAAAATCCATACCAAACCCAAAGGGCCAGGTATGGATTGGGGGGGACTCCACGCTATGGTGTTCCGCTTACATCTGATAACTTATCGGTTGTTAAGGACGCAGCGGGCATCCGCTCCTTAACAAGCAGGTTTTTTACTGGTTGTTAAAGCGGTGGTTCCCCCTAAAACAAATTTCTAACAATACATTCGTAAGACCCGTTACACTGCGGGTAGGCTGGCTTTTGTTTTGTTTTTTTAGTACATACCTCGATATCGCCGTTTCGTCCCTTGGCGGTGGGCGTTCCTAGTTGATTGACGTTCCTCCGACGGGCGCATACTGCGCGTCACGACTTTCCGACAGAAGCCGAACGTCATTGCGCAGGCGCCGTATAGAGTCGGCTCTATACGGCGCCTGCGCAGCGACGTTCGGCTTCTTTCGGAAAGTCGTGACGTCACGTATGTGCCAGTCGGAGGAACGTCAATCAACTAGGAACGCCCACCGCCAAGGGACGAAACTGCGGTATCGAGGTATGTACTAAAAAAACAAAACAAAAGCCAGCCTACCCGCAGTGTAACGGGTCTTACGAATGTATTGTTAGAAATTTGTTTTAGGGGGAACCACCCCTTTAAGGATGCCGGCGGCTAGCAGTTTCTTAAATATCGCATGACGGGACCACTACTTGTTTACCGCATGCATTTTTTTTTGTGAATTGACTTTCACTTCTGTTTATGCGGTAAATACCGCATAAAGCAGTAGTGAATTGACATTTTCAGGGTCGCATGCGGTTTTTGGGAAAACACCTAAATACTGCATGTGATCTGGTTCTAAAAATGGGGCCCAATGGCTTAACTTAGCTATACAGGTATGTGATGAGAAAAGTAATCATTAAATCACCGTATCCTCTGCAAGAAAAATATTATAAGGTTTTGAATCATGTTGAGAAATGTTCTACTTTTTGTTTTATTAGAGGGTAACTCTTAAAGGTGTTTCCACTGAAATTGAAAGGGAGCTAATGGATAATGGAAATCTTTACTTCAAGAGCACAGAAAAAAAATCTGCTTCCCAACCAAACAAGAGGAATCGTGTAATCCATTTCTTATATCCAAAAAGTTGTCTAAGTTTGTATTTGAAAATATATATGACAGAAGCAAGGTGCCTCAATAAAATATATTGGTCTACTCTAACCAATGAGGGAACCAAAAATAAGATATAGAGTATTTAAGTCTTATCTGGAAAGAGAGCAAGTGGAACTCGCAGTTTCTCCAACATTCCCTAATCCCTATGGTCCAACCTATATAAAAAAACACAGACATAGCAAGCTCCACTGAAATCTCCACATAAGTATGTACCCAGTGTAGCAAATAGAAAAATGTCAGGCCCTTCATTTATATAAAACTTACATGTACTATTAGGAGTGTACAAGTAGGAAAATTATATTATATCATACATACCAGAAATGATAACCTGTTTACTGTTTGTGACTAATACTCTGTTTCAAAATTAGAAATTAGAGATTAAATATGTCTTCTTTGTTAAACTGGGTCCCAAACAGGACATCAAAGAACATACCTAGATGCTGGTAAACAGCTATTTCTATGGATTTGACATGCCTAATTTGGTCTTTTGCTTTTATTATCTCTAAATTAGATTAGAATTTAATAATATTTGTTTACAACCAGAAATGTGACCCTTTATATGATAATGTTCTGTAATATTGTGATTCTTCCTGGAACCTTATGGCCAAATTAGTGGATTTTTTAACACACAGGATGATTTACAAATAGGCAAACAGGCTTTTTTTGTGCTAAGGAATCTGCACTTTGCAGGGTTGCTTTCTCCAGATTTAAGTTAAAGGGATACTATGGGTTTGTTTTTTATTTATTTTTAAAACAAACATGTCATACTTACCTTACTTGCACAGGAGTAGCCCGGAACATCCTCTTCTGGGGTCCCACGGCGGCTCTCGCAGTTCCTCCTGCTAGCACTAACCCCCTCTGGGAAGCTCTCCCCCCCGGAGGTTACCTTGTGGGTGTGCTCCCATGTGATACACTCGGCAGCCATAGCCGCCAGGGTCATGACTTGACCCCCCCGGCACGCCGTGTCATTGATTTGATTTATAGCAGCGGGAGCCAATAGCTGCACTGCTATCATTCATCCAATAAAGAGCTGACTAGAGCTTGGTGAAAGCAACGCGGGATTGCGCCCAAGGAGATTCGGGTCTCAGGTAAGTAAAACAGGGTTTGAGGGGGGCGGTGACTGCAAGGTGTTTTTTCACCTTAATGCATAGCTTTACAACCCATTTAATTTGGTGAAATTTCACTTTGCAATGTATACCCAATTGCGTGCAAAGAAAATAAAAAATATAGGATTTTTGTTTACACGTCAGTGGATGATGGCAGTCATCTCATTCATTATGCTCTGGGGCAAATTCTCTTGCAACATGTAAGCTCTGTTGCAAAGAAAATAGTTTGTGTGGCTTTAGTAAATTAACCCCACTGCATCCACACTACACCAAACCATGAAAGTGTGAAATAGCCCTAATTGCACACACAATGATCATTGTTCTCTGTTACTTATCTCACCCCTTAGCAAACATTAATGAAAGCAGAACGCGAGAACTCCCCGTAAGGAAGCAAACCACACATGCTAGTGTAGCGCCCCCTTACTTTCAGTATGGGCACTACGCTAAAGTTAGTGGGGAATGGGAGAGTTATTTTGCTCCCATTCACAATTTGCTAAATTGGGACTTCTGTCATTCCAGAAAAATCCACTGGGTCAGTCTGTGCTCCAGGGATGCGGTACCATCCCTGGCCAGCAGTTGGCACCAGAGGGGTTCTGGCAGAGTAAGTTTTCCCCAGCAGCCAATTAGAGGAGTTTTTCCTTGCGGGGCATGCTGGGGCAAGGTATATCTGTGACAGGTGTCATGTGCTAAGCAAGCTTTTCGCGGGGTCCCGGTTCTAGGTGCGGCATCCACCTTCAGGGTGCGCGCATCCATGGATCCCGCCAGCGCGGCCCACCAGGCCAGAATTGCAGGCTACACAAAACCTCATCCGGAGGTAAAAGGGGACTCCAGTGACTTACTGGGTCCCCGGTTCATAGAGAGGATCCCAGGCTGGGTGCCGTTCGATTGGGGGGTGGGCTTGAGGAGAACCCAGAGGCAGGTTGTCCAACAGGGCTTGAACAAACCAATCGGGGATCTGGTGACCAGAATGCTGACAGGCACGCGTTGCTGTCATCTGGTGACCTATGCTAAAACCTACTGGGAGGATTCGCTCCATTCATCCATTTAGCTCACCTAAAGTAATTGGTCCGTGGCAGAGGCCCTAGAGCCAGGTCTGTGAGAGAGATCAGTTCCTCCCAGCAAATCCAAAGTGACACCTCGGCTGCCAGGCTTCTGAGAGGGGTCTGTCCGGGAGCACTTCACCCATTCAGAAAGAGTAGCGACGAATGATAATTCGATACTACTGAGAGCAGGACTTCTCGGTTCATATCCAGGCCTGATATCGCAAAGTTCTTCCTTTCTCCTCATCAACCTTTTCTTCCTATTTGAAGTTGATATTGGCTGAGTTGGCCAGGAAATAAAGCATTGGAAAACCCTTTATTCACTGTCTGGACCTTCGCTCACTGCTTTGTTCTCCAACTGCACCCATACGCCACATTAAGGTAACTCAATATGCCGATCCCAACAACAAATCAGCGGCTCCTTCAGGGGTAGCGCTACACTAGTTATTTTAAATAAATAGCAATTCAAGAAAATGTCCTCTTGCAATTCACTTTTCACAGTTCCGTCATTCAGAAGGAAAGTCTTTCAGACATGTCACAGCTACAAGTTCATCCTCTGTACAGGACAAAACTGTGATCGGGTTACAAGCAGTATAGGAAATTCGACAAAGACAAATGGCTGTAGGTGCTGAAAGAGAATAGGAAAAGATGTGTAATGTTGGAAGAGGGAATGACAAATAGTTATAGATCGCTTTGAGTCACGGACTCAAAACTTAACCGAGTCACATCTGCAAAAATGCTACAGAGATAGAAAACCTTCCTGTGGACAAATTTAAAATACAACTGGCCATGGGCAGATTTTTTTGTCACTAAAAAGGATATCTGGATAGGTTATAATTTCTATCTACACATCATATAGCAATCAACCTACACTATATGGTCAGAAGTATGGGGATACTTCTCCATATTATTGAGTGAAGGGTACTGTTAATGCTAAAGCATACAAAGACATTTTAGACAATTGTGCACTTCCAATTTGGCAACAACAAGGAAAAGATGTGCCTCTAAGTGTAGAAGTTTTAAAACACTTTTGTAATGACATACAAACGGTAATTCACATGGGTAAAGACAAAAAAAGGCACATGTGTGAGTATAGCATCCAGGGCCATGATAAGCGAACGAGTAGCAGTTTCTCCAATTCTCCACCTCTTCTGGGATCATCACTGTGCGGCCGAAACTTCCATCAGAAGTTTCCAGCGAGGATCCTGCGCTTTGCAGCGGCTTGAGCGAGGGCATCTGACAGGTCACAGTCCTTATCATACATAAAGATGTGCCTGCCACGCTCCTTCCTGAGATTAGTGGAGAATTGGAGAAACCGTTACTCGGTCACCTATCATGCCCCTGGATGCTGTACTCACAGATGTGACTGTTTTTGTCTTCACCCATGTGAATTGCCATTTGTCTGTCATATTAAAGTGTTTTTAAACTTCCCCACTTTGAGGTGCCTCTTTTCCTTGTTGTTTTCAGCTTTGCTGGAATTTTGGCTTCTATTCCTCATTGGTGGCAGCCCTGAGTGTACAGACTTTATTATTATTTATCTTATTTTATTTGGACTAATTATGGACTTCTTTGGTGTAGCACTACCCTCGAAGGAGCTGCTGGTTTAGATTTGGGCCTGCACGTTACCTCACCATTCGTTGTCTAGGGGATGAGAGTCTATAGAAACCTCAATGTCCACACAAGTTGCAAATCCTTTTTGTTAGGCTTCATTTCACACAAACTTGCACAGGTAGAGGGATGGAGGGTCAGGGGAAGATTCAGGCACTCAATGCAGATCACTGGGGAGCTTTTAAGCTTCAAAAGTCACACTCACCACTTTCCTTCGAGTGCGTATTGCTCACCCAGATAGGCCCCTCTCACTGGCCTAGCAGCCGGGGTGATACACGGACAAAAATAAATAATAACAGTCTCTGCCACAGACTTTAGTGTGATGAAGTTGAACTGTTCAATAATCCTCTGCCACAGGATTTAGTATTCGGATATCCAGCCTTAAAGTTTAGAGCCTTTAAGCCAACCCGGCACACTGTAAAGTAACATAGGCTTCGGTGCATCCTCCAATATAGTCACCAGGCCTTCCTCGAGATACCAGCATTCCGCTTGGTCCAGCCAACTACCAGCTCAGACATACACTAAATTTAAACATAGCGCCTGGTCATCAGGAACAGGTCCCTACATTGGGTTATGCTGGAGCTGGTAATTTGTACTTTGTACTTGTTTGGTGAAGTACCTTTTTTGTTCCAATATGACTTTGCCCTGTCTACAAAGCCTGGTCTATAAAGACATGATTTGATGAGTTTGGTGTGGAGGAACTTTTGTCCTACAAGGATCCCCGACCTTAACCCTACTGAACACCCTTTTCTATGAATTGGAATGACAACTGCGAGCAAGATCTTCTCACCCATTATAATACCTACACGCAGAGTTAAACTTTTGGCTGAATGGGCACACATTCACATATATACAGTGTATATACCCTCTAAACTCTTGTTGGAGGAGTTTCCAGAGAAGTGGAAGCTGTTATAGCCACAATGGGAGGGTCCTAACTAACTCCAGTGATTTTCAAAAAAGCTCATATACTGTACAATAGGTGTGATGGTCAGCATTCCACAAACGTTTACCCACATAGGCCCGGATTCACATACATCGACGCATATTTATGCCGGCGTAGCGTATCTAATATACGATACGCCGACACAGCGCACAGAGGCAAGCACTGGATTCACAAAGCACTCGCTCTTACGCTGGGTTTCCTCTGCGTAAGCCAGCGTAGGTGGAAGTGGGCGTGAGCCATGCTAATGAGGAGTGACCCCATGCAAATGATAGGGCAAGCGCCATAGAAGTACTTAAAATGAACGGCGCATGCGCCATCCCATGGCCGCATCCCTGTGCGCATACTCAGAATCACGTCGGAACTACTCCCTAAGATACGTCAAATCACTGTCTACAATGTGAACGTAACCTACGCCTAATTATATTCACGTACAGCGTAAACGACAAAAGATACGACGGCTTGTGTTCCCTGGTCCATACCTTTGCATGAGTTGCGCCTCCTATATGGGGAATAACTTTACCCTGGACGTACGACTTACGCAAACCGTGTGTATTATGCGCCAGGCGCAACTACGTTCGTGAATCGGCGTATCTCCCTCATTTGCATATGTGCATAGAAAATCAATGGGAGCAGAAAATGCACCCAGCGTAAATATGCGCCCACGATACGACGGCGTAGGCAAGTTACGTCGGTCGTAGGAAGCCTATTTTTAGGCCTATCTCAGATTGTGGGCACGGCGCACAGATACGACGGCGCATAGTTACACTTACGCGGCATATCTCGAGATACGTCAACGTAAGTGCTTTGTGAATCCGGGCCATAGTGTATTTGCTATCCAGTCAACACAGATCTATCCTGTTATTTTAAGCATAGCAGTTATCTTGATTCACATTAGTTTCTAAAAAGTAGCATCTACCAAATCAAAATCTAACCTGGCCTAACACAAAATCAAGGATAAAACTGAACCTAGTCTGTCATTACAAATCCCCAAAAATTGTTTCTCATTTTATGATGACAGGTAAAGCCATGCAAATCATTCTTTTCTCCCCTAGATTTCAAAGGTGGAGTACCTCCAAGTGACTCAGTATTGTAGCATTTCACTTCAGGGTGGAGTCCTTGACTCTTTATGGGGTGGAAGAAATTAAGTACAAGTTACTTTTATAAGTTTAGCAAAGCTTCATATAGGACAGATAACCTAGATAAAGAAGATAGGGGTTAGGACACAGGATACCTAAAAAGACCAACAAAAAAAAACCCCCTCCAAACCTCTACTTATAGTCAGTACGGAAGAAAGAACATGGAAGCCAGACTGGCACATTGTATTCTTCAGACTGTCCAGCAGCTTTAAGGGTGCACGTGTACTCCTTGGCTGCAATATTCACAGCTTGTACCCAGCTCTTGACTTCCAGACACTTTTCCCAGAAATCACCATCCTGCATTTCCTCTCCTGGATATACCCTTTAGCAGGAGAGCAGGAAGATTCATGCCCCATATTTAGGCCCCTCTCTAGCATTACGCAGAGCCTAGGAGAGCAGAGGACTTTCAAAAGTAGAAATATGTATATCCTTTCTCAGCATTCACCAGTGGCAATAAAGCACTTAGTGGTTGGCTAGAAAGACATTCATAAGTATCTTCTCCCCAACAGCAGGTAGAGGCAAACAATAACACTGAGCTTAGGGAAAACCTACGGTAAGAAGAACTCTCAATCTATACTCAGGCTACATCCTAGCAGCAATACATTTAGGCCAGGAACACTACTAATGCCTAAGCCATGGTCCCCACACACATATAGTTTAGTATAGAACCATTTATTCCAAACTGCGTTTAGGCTAGTTAACCATCATCAGTGCAGTGTATGGTATAAACTACTTGGTTTTCAGATTTGTGATTACATGCAGATGACTGTTTAACCACTTTCTGCCGGCCGTACGACTTTCTACGGCCGCAGTGTGGATCCCAATTGCCGGGAGGCCGTCTATATACGGCCTCCAGCCACTGGGGGCGCTCAAGTGCCCGCCGCATCACTGAGATGCCGATGCGTGTGCCTGGTGGCCGCGATGTCTGCCAGGCACCCGCGATCGGCGGTTACACAGACAAGGACGTGGATCTGTGTGTGTAAACACACAGATCCACGTGCTGTCAGGGAGAGAGGAGACCGATGCTATGTCCCTTGTACATAGGGACACAGATCGGTCACCTCCCCCAGTCAGAACACTCACTAGGCTACACATTTAACCCCTTTTTCGCCCCCTAGTGAGGGGTTACCTCACATTTACACAGTAATTAGTGCATATTTATAGCACTGATCGCTGTATAAATGTGAATGGTGCCAAAAATGTGACAAAGTGTCCGATGTGTTCGCCATAATGTCGCAGTCCCAATAAAAATCGCAGAACGCCGCCATTACTAGTAAAAAAATAATAATAATTCTGTCCCCTATTTTGTAGGCGCTATAACTTTTGCGCAAACCAGTCGCTTATTGCGATTTTTACCAAAAATATGTAGAAGAATACGTATTGGCCTAAACTGATAAAATGTTTTTTTTTTTCTTTTTAATTGGGATATTTATTATAGCAACAAGTAAAAATATTGTTTTTTTTTTTTCAAAATTGACGCTCTTTTTTTATTTATAGCGCAAAAAATAAAAACGGCAGAGGTGATCAAATACCACCAAAAGAAAGCTCTATTTGTGGGGAAAAAAGGACGTCAATTTTGTTTGGAAGCCACGTCGCACGACCGCGCAATCGCCAGTTAAAACGGCGCAGTGCCGGAAGCTGAAATTTCGCTGGGCAGTATATGTGCCCAGTAAGCAAGTGGTTAAGGAAGGCTCTGTTATGATATACAGTATATTTTAAGTAAGTGTATCATACCTCTGAATAAGACCACCATGGCTGTCCATACAGTATATGGACAGATACAAAGCTATGGCTAGGATTACCACCTCATCCTTGTAAAATCAAATGCTCTGTGGATATTGAAATTTAGCTAATGAGTGAATATAATTAGCACCTTTATCAGACACAGAGCCTGTAAATAAATGTGTTTGGTTTGAAGGGGATGATGTGGGAACATTGGTTTTCAAGGGGTTAACCCATCCAAAAGGTTGCCAGAAGGTGCGTGTATTCATCTGCTGTGTCTCTAACCTCTCAGCAATCAACTAGAGGCTTCCACACATCCTCAAGGGTCTGCCTTAGAAACCTTTACATTGATGAACAGATAATCTTACATGTTGGGCAGAACTGTCCAGCATGTGGCTGGGGGCTCAGCTTCTCCCCCCAGGGGAGTGTGGAAACATCATACTGTCTGCACACAGTCTCCTGTACTCCCAGAAGATGTGGCCCTTTATCCTAATCTGCTCACTACAAACATTCAGCTCCAGCCATTTCTGCTGCATGGCACGGGAAATTAATCTGACTCATTCAGCGCTGCAGAATTACGTGCTCCCTGGGAATATTGAGTGTTTACGAATTTTTCTTAATGGATTGAAAATATTTCTAAATGAACAGAATACAAACTGTGGCTCTTAACTGACAACAATCATCTTTTTATCTGAATCAAGAAAATGATAGCTGGATTATAAAAAAAAAAAAAAAAATCATTGTAACGACTCTGGCCCGGATTCAGAAACTAGATAAGACGGCGTATCTCCAGATACGCCGTCGTATCTCTGAGTGCGGGCTGTCGTATCTATACGCCTGATTCAGAGAATCAGTTATTCATAGATTTCCCTAAGATCCGACCGGCGTAAGTGTCTTACACCGTCGTATCTTAGGCTGCATATTTACGCTGGCCGCTAGGTGGCGCTTCCGTATAGTTACGCGTTGAATATGCTAATTAGGTATTTACGCCGATTCAGAAACGTACGTCCGGCCGGCGCATTTTTTTTTACGTAGTTTACGTTAGGCTTTTTTTGGCGTAAAGTTACCCCTGCTATATGAGGCGTAGCTAATGTTAAGTATGAACGTCGTTCCCGCATCGAGTTTTGAAAATTTTACGTCGTTTGCGTAAGTAATTCGCGAATAGGTTGTACGTAAGTTGCGCTCACGTCTAAAGCAATGACGACTTGCGGCGTAATTTTGAGCATGCGCACTGGGATTTTTTCACGAACGGCGCATGCTCCGTTCGTAAAAAAACTCAAATACGCGGGGTCACAGTTAATATACATAAAACACGCCCACATCATCCACATTTGAATTAGGCTGGCTTACGCCGACACACATACGTTACGCCGCCGTAACTAAATGCGCAAGTTGTTTCTGAATACGGAACTTGCGCCCTAAATTACGGCGGCGTAATGTATCTGAGATACGTTACGCCGGGCGGATAGATACACCATTGTATCTGAATCCAGCCCACTGTTGACAGGCATTCTTTTTAAAGCTGTGTTTGCTATTCCAATGCGAATGCATTCATTTAAATGGCAAGTTTAGCATTTGATAAGAAAAAGCTGTGTTTCACCTACTTTGCCTGAAGTTTAAATGCACCCCACTAGGACATGCTACATCGGAAAAAACGCAGCGCAATGCAACCCAACCCAAATCTGGTCAAAAGCAGCCCCAGAAGTTTCCGTTTAAAAAAAGTCATAGTGATTTTTTCCGATCCATAATTGATGTGTTCGCTCCAAAAATATGTTTAATGCAGGCAAACATAACATGAGCTCCAGTAGTAACTCATTACATTTATCAAAGTGTATAAATTAAACCACTACCATCCAGAGCAATCAGATTGCTTGTTTTAAAAATGCTGGAGAAATGTCATCTGAAAGCTGGTGGGGTTTTATTGGTCAACTCTGATGCCTCGTACACACGACCAGTTTCCCAGTCGGGAAAACTGGCCGTGTGTATGCTCCATGGCAGTTTTCATCGTCAGGAAAACCGCCGGAAATCCCGGCGAAAAAATAAGAACATGTTCTCTTTTTTCCTGCCGGGATTCCTGGCAGTTTTTAAGCCGGCAGTTTTTCTATGGGGAAAACCTGTGGTGGAGCATACACAGGGCAGGGTTTCCCGACCAAAGCTTTTCTGCCAGGAAAACCGGCCATGTGTAGGGGGAAAAAAGCTACTGCGCTGGTTCTCAGTTTTCCTGGTGGACTTTTTACCGCCGGGAAAACCGATCCTGTGTACAAGGCATGACAGTTCTGTGAGAAACTTTATGTCAGGATCAGCAGCTAAGACCACCAGACACGTAGCTACACAAGGGAACTGAGACCAAACAAAGTAATTATCATTAAAGTGATATTAATTTACAGTAAATACACACTAATAAACATACACAGCAACCAGTGAAAACATAAACCACTCCAGCAAACAAGAACAAATATAATTAATGAACCTAACTGCTATCTATATACAATATCTACAACATAAGGGACAAAGGTAACAGGGATGCAAGGAAGGTGAACACGACTGGGAACAAGAGAATGGAACAAGGCAGAGGGGTGCAGGACGGATCAGGACACAGGAAGGTTCAGGAAAGGTATCAGGTGCAATCTGGTAGCAAGGAGGCAATCAGACAGGATAGTGACGCGCTGGGGGAAGGGAGGAGCAGCCTTAAATATCCACCTGGCAGCCGGAAGCCAGGTGTGGCTGATCAGAACCTGTTGGCTTCTGGGAGACACCTGCTGGTGGACACTGGAACTGCAGCAAACAGCCCAGAGCAGGATAGTGCCACCAGCAGGTGAACTTAATCCTAAAACTTTATTACCTCTATATGTTACCGTTGTTACAAATCTTTACAATATAAATCATTAATCAAAAAAGAGCGAACGATATGATCCTTAAAGTGGAACTCCAATGATGATATATTTTACATGCTCACATTAAGTCAGCTTAGTAAAATGACAATGTAAACATGTATATGTCATACTCAATTGACCTCTGTGGACGTTGTAATTCACAGTAATAACCCAAGGTACTAAGAGTAATAGCAGCAATCTTCTGTTTGCTGTGCCAATCAGCTGCTCTTCTACAGGGGGGGTTCGTATTCGCTCAGTATAGCCACCATTCAGAGAACGACTGGCATTTCTCTCAATTAATACAAACTGTTCTCTGGTGGAGTTCATCGTCACTTCTCTCCAATTTGTCTAGAGAATTCATTGCATTCTCAAGGCATTCTACGAATGGCGGTCATGTAGAGAGGGGCACCCAGAGGATTGTGGCCATCACTATAATAGCCCAGGCTACTACAGTGATCTACAGCCTTCTCACAGTCAGTTTTAGTTTAGTTCAGTGCAATAAAAAATTATACAGTCCAATCATAAAACTTGTGAATCACTCCAAGGAAACTGATTCACAAGTTTCATGATTGGATTGTATCACTTTTTATTGGACTGTATAACGTATGAGACTTTGTTTCTCTTTGTTTGTTTTAGTGTGGCAATTTTTTGTTTGTATATACTGGGCCAGATTCATGTAGCTCAGCGGATCTTTAGATCTGCCAGATCTACCTGTTTTACGATCCGCCGGTGCAATTTAGCGAGGCTAGTGTATTATTCATAAAGCACTTACCTCGCAAATTGCACAGTCGGATCCTAACTCCCCCCGACGGAATGCAAATTCCGCGGCTAGGGGAGTGTACAATTTAAATCAGGCGCGTTCCTGCGCCGATTTAACTGCGCATGCGCCGCCGGCGAAAAAGCCCAGTGCGCATGCTCCAAATGACGTCGCTAGGACGTCATTGTTTTTGGCGGCTAGGTTACTTACGGCCATCCGTATTCCCGACGTACTTACGTAAACGACGTAACAAATTTAAAACTCGGCGCGGGAACGTCGGCCATACTTAACATTAGCTACCCCTCATATTAGCAGGGGTAGCTCTCCGCCGGAAAAAGCCGAACGCAAACGACATTGAAAAAGAGCGACGGGCGTACGGACGTGAATCGGCGGTTCTCCTCATTTGCATATGCGACATTTAAAAAAAAAGCGATGACACCTAGCGGCCGGCGGGAGATTACAGCCTAAGATTCGACTGGTGTAAGTCACTTACACCAGTCGGGTCGAAGGGAGATCTATGCGGAACTGATTCTTATGAATCAGTCGCATAGCTCCGACCGTGGGATCTCACAGATCCGACCGTCGGCTCTCACAGATACAACGGCGGATCAGGAGATCCGCCGTCGTATCTCTTGATGAATCTGGCCCACTGTCTACAATCTTATCTGTATTGTGTTTTCCAGCTGCTTATGGTCTGGGTTTATCTGCGCAATAACTTAGAACTTTGCTTTTAGTTTAGGAAACGCAAATGCATATCTACTTTCTCTTATTTGGTGCTTATGAAAAAGAAGTTCTGCATATAACATATGCTTGATGCTCCCTCCAATGGTGCATTCTAGTGGTCTTCACTATAATAATCACATGATGCAAGAGGTTGAGCTTGTGAAAAATAATAATTCAGGTAGGCCTGGTCCAATGTTAATGAAATGTGTGTATTTGGCTATTTGTTATATTTCTTACAGATTTTTTTTTTTACTGTTTTACATTATGCAATATACCAACCTTTCTCGACTTTTTCACTTCAGAGGAACCCTTGAAATAATTTTCACATCTCCGGGATGCTAAAATGCTATGCTTCTGCTAAAATTAATAATAATAAAGCTCCTGGTAAATTATTGCATCAGTAAACTATAGAAAATCTGAAATAAAATAATAAAGAATATGGCCTAGCTAGCATATTTGACACCCAAGGCCAATCATTTTTAATTTCAATAAGTTTGGATTTTAAGTATCAAGAAAAACAAGATTCTCTTTGACATGTTGCAACATAGAGTACAAGTACTTGGGTGCAGTCAGCAAGGCATCATACAGTAACAATAGCCTTGGAATTTAATATCAGTTTAAATAAATTTAATTTGCTATGCGCAAGCAGTATGAGAACAATCAGAATCACATAATGTTGTCTCAAGTAACAACATTCTCATCTGTTGTCTTGGTTACACCAAGTGTTAACATACAGTATCTCACAAAAGTGAGTACACCCCTCCTATTTTTGAAAATATTTTATTATATCTTTTTATGTGACAACACTGAAGAAATTACACTTTGCTACAATATAAAGTAGTGAGTGTGCAGCTTGTATAACAGTGTAAATTTGTTGTCCCCGCAAAATAACTCAACACAGTCATTAATGTCTAAACCACTGGCAACACAAAGTGAGTACACCCCTAAGTGAAAATGTCCAAATTGGGCCCAAAGTGTCAATATTTTGTGAGGCCACCATTATTTTCCAGCACTCCCTTAGCATGGAGTTTACCAGAGCTTCACAGTTTGCCACTGGAATCCTATTCCATTCCTCCATGATGACATCATGGGGCTGGTGGATGTTAGAGACCTTGCGCTCCTCCCAGTAGTGCATTTAGGTTTTGAGTTGCCCTAGGCCTGACCGAACTTGTGCACCCCTAATTTAAATATGACCCATCCCTTCTCGTTGAGCTATGACTAAGCACTGATTGCTTTTGCGAAACGCATCAGCTTTTTTTACCCCACTGCTTGCTGTGCTGTGTTTTGTAGTGCTTTTTATCATTTTTACACCAATAAAGGCTACCTTTTTAGGTTTATTTTGGTGTGCGGCTGTCCATGAATTCTTTTCATTGATTTTTTCCCTTCTTGTCAAGGCCACACCCCATTCTGTTTAAGACCCACCCTGAAATTTTCGAGTGGGGACACTAGTTCTTAGGGCCTGGGGGGGCAATGGATTCCCTTAATTTGCATAGATTTCTTCTCACTTCCTGTTTGGCTATGGGGCAGGAAGTGAAGGGAAATCTCTGCAATGGGACAAGGATGGTAAAAAATAAACTGACAGGGGCTATAAACTGACAGGGGCTATAACCCTCCCTTATTCTATCGAAAAAGGATAGTTCTACTTTAAGCACAAATTTCTGATAATTCCATGGAGAGGACTAAGAAGATATAACCACGCCAATGGTGCAGCAGAAAACATATAGCACAGTGTGGAAGGTTTGTGGTCCAGGCTGATAGGACAGTCAAAATTAGAAGCAGCTTGCATTACACTAACAGCCGGCGGGGACTCTTTCCATGCTGCCCCCCTGCAAAGTGCTGCCCTAGGCCTGGGCATCTTCAGTTTGAAGATCTGTGGGGCATCTTCAGTTGAAGATGCCCCACAGATGCTCAATAGTGTTTAGGTCTGGTGACATGCTTGACAAGTCCATCGCCTTTACCCTCAGCTTCTTTAGCAAGCCAGTGGTTGTCTTGGAGGTGTGTTTGGGGTCGTTATCATGTTGGATTACTGCCCTGAAGTCTCCAAAGGAAGGGGATCATGCTCTGCTTCAGTATGTCACAGTACATGTTGGCATTCATGGTCAGTGGCGGCCCGTCCATAGAGGGCGCCCGGGCGCCGCCCCCCCCTCCCCAATCAAAAAAAAAAAAAAAAAAAAATAAAAAAAAAAAAAAAAAAAAAAAAAAGTTTATTTAAACATGTCCCTTTAAGGAATTTTTTTTTCCAAAAAAGGTCCTTCGGTGCACTGTGTCCCAGCGCCGGACGCCGGGCACAGTGCTGTGTGAGTAGCGCCACGTCTGTGCAATCGCAGACGAGGCGCTACATTGGCCGGAAAAAAATGCCATTGTGGCGTTCTCCATCGCGCCACTTGCTTCCGGCGCGATGGACTGTGTTGTTATGGCTCGGGTGCACACTTTCTGTGTGCACCCGCACGTCTCTATGCTAGTCCCGACGTCTCAGGAAGAACCGGAAGTGACGTCGGGACTCTCGAGCTCGCCTGGAAGCTGAGCTATGCTGCCAGCACGCCTGCATTAACAGGTATGAACCCCCTCCCTGCCTAATCAAAGTATTGCAAATAGCGGACATGTATGTAATAGCGGGCAAACGGACCCCTTCCTTCACCCGGCTCTTAAAAAACGTAAATAATAATTGGGCGAAAATATCGGCCGCATCGGCCCCCCCCCCGCTTATTTAAATGTGTTTTTTTTTGTTAATCGAATCCCCCCCCCCCCCCCCCCGGTTATTCATGTTTTATTTTTGGGCTTGTTAAAAAAAATAAAGTATTTAACATTGGTTTTTTTAATTTAACTGGTGGAAATAGCAGCCGCAACGGCACCCAAAGCCCCCCCCCCCCCCGCTTATTCATTTTTTTCCTACCCCATCCTATCCCCCCCCCCCTCGGGCTTGTTAAAAAAAAAGGTTTTAACATTTTTTTTTTTTTATTTAATTGGTGGAAATAGCAGCCGTAACGGCACCCAAACCATCCCAACCCCATCCCCCCCCCCCGCCGCTTATTCGTTTTTTTTGGACCCCATCCAATCATATCTGTGCAACTTCAAGTCACAGTGACTTCGAAGTAGTCCCTGCATTACTTTTGTCCCACTTTGATGTGACTTGAGGTGCATAGACCTCCAGAATACATAGGCATTGCTTCAAGTCGCTGCAAAATCGCAGCAAAAAATTGTGGCAGAATCTTGCGACTTTAAGGCTAACGCAGTCTGAAAGTTTGATGCGACTTAAAGCAATGCCTGTGTATTCTGGAGGTCTATGGACCTCAAGTTGCATCAAAGTGCGACCAAAGTAATGCAGGGACTACTTTGAAGTCGCTGTGACTTGAAGTCGCACAGATATGAACGGTTCTCATTGGAAATCATAGGGTACGACTTGTCATGCTACGTTGAAGTCCCAAGTCGCAGGACAAGTAATGCAGTATGTCTGCAGTCTCTGGTCATCTTGTGCATTATGTCTGCAGTCTCTGGTCATCTTGTGCAGTATGTCTGCAGTCTCTGGTCATCTTGTGCAGTATGTCTGCAGTCTCTGGTCATCTTGTGCAGTATGTCTGCAGTCTCTGGTCATCTTGTGCAGTATGTGCGCAGTCTCTGGTCATCTTGTGCAGTATGTCCGCAGTCTCTGGTCATCTTGTGCAGTATGTCTGCAGTCTCTGGTCATCTTGTGCAGTATGTGCGCAGTCTCTGGTCATCTTGTGCAGTATGTCCGCAGTCTCTGGTCATCTTGTGCAGTATGTCTGCAGTCTCTGGTCATCTTGTGCAGTATGTGCGCAGTCTCTGGTCATCTTGTGCAGTATGTGCGCAGTCTCTGGTCATCTTGTGCAGTATGTCCGCAGTCTCTGGTCATCTTGTGCAGTATGTGCGCAGTCTCTGGTCATCTTGTGCAGTATGTCCGCAGTCTCTGGTCATCTTGTGCAGTATGTGCGCAGTATCTGGTCATCTTGTGCAGTATGTGCGCAGTCTCTGGTCATCTTGTGCAGTATGTCCGCAGTCTCTGGTCATCTTGTGCAGTATGTCTGCAGTCTCTCATAATCTCATGCCCATTTAGAGTCCTTCATAACTAACAGTGTAATTTTTTTGTTTGCGCGATCTGTAAGGCTGCGCTATATACCATGATTTGTGATGCTGGGGCTATATACTCTGTGCTGTGATGCTGAGCTGTATACTCCTGACACTATGAGGGGAAGCAAGTGGAATACAGGGGACGGAGTGAGTGTATTCTATAGGGGGTGTGGCTTATGAGAAGTGGGAGGGACCAAATGTGGAGGGGCGGGATCTTGCGCCCCCCCATTCTAAAATGTCACCAGCCGCCACTGTTCATGGTTCCCCCGATGAACTCTAGCTCCCAGTGCCGACAGCACTCATTTAGCCCCAGACCATGACACGCCCACCACCATGCTTGACTGTAGGTAAGACACACTTGTCTTTGTACTCCTCACCTGCTTGCCACCACACATGCTTGACACCATCTGAACCAAATAAGTTTATCTTGGTCATATCAGACCATAGGACATGGTTCCAGTAATTGGCACCTCAGGTGTCGTCCACTCTGTTTCCCCTTTTAAAGAGAAAATTCCTTTGGGATGCGGAGATCCAATAGTACTGCTCCTGCAAAACCAGGACTGAGAACCACACACTATGCGAGGTACAATGTTCAAGCTTCGTGCCCTAAAGTACAATGGCTTGGTATCTGTTAAATAGGGACTAATTCATGTAATCTCGCAGGTTGTCCTTCTCTCTCCTTTAATGCTCTTAATCAAATGGCTTTCATACGTCCAATAAAACTTGGTGGGTAATGGATTCCCTTAATTTGAATAGATTTCCTCTCACTTCCTGTTTGGCTATGAGGCAGGAAGTGAAGGGAAATCTCTGTAATGGAACGAGGATGGTAAAAAATAAACTGACAGGGGCTATAACCCTCCCATATTCTATCCAAAATGAAAAAAAAAGTGTTGCCTATAGTTCTACTTTAAGCATAATTTTGATAATTTTATGGAGAGGACAAAGAAGATATAACCATGTCAATGATTCAGCAGAAAACATATAGCACAGTGAGGAAGGTTTGTGGTCCAGGACCAGGATGTTAGGACATTTAAAATTAGAAGCAGCCCCCCCCCTCACAGTTGCGGAATGCCCACTGCCCGCATACCAGAAGCAATGCGGCTGCTTTATGGGGGCGCTAGACTAATTTGCCTCTTAGCCCAGTCCGCCCATAAAACTGGCGCTACACTAATAGTGTAGCACAAGCCGGAGGGGTCTCTTTCCGTGCTGCCCTAGGCCTGGGCCTTGTTGGCCTAGGCCGGGATACAGCGTTTCTATTACTGAATTTCGTAGGGTGGTCATGTTGTATACACTGCATACCTTAAATAAAGATAAAAAAAAAAAGAAAAAAAAGAAAAGGCTGCTTTATACATCTCTGAAAAAGGAACATGACAAAAATCTATTTTTTTAAAAATTTGCTAGATTATGGAGTGGCCAACAGAGATCAGGAAAGCCTCCGGGGTTCTAGGTTGAGAACGCTAAAGTTTGTGGCCAAGAAGAAAAAAATCCCTATATGTATCTTAGGCTGTTGCATTTTTTATGTAAACATAAGTTAATCTTAACATTATATGATCAGTAAACTTAAAACATTTAATTAATACACAGAACTCCAGAGTGCATCAGGAGTAAATGATAGAAAACATATTGTGTGTGCATTACTGTCACTCACAAAGACTTAGAGTTAGACTTACTGACCACTTAAGCCAGGATCAATACCCTACAAATTACTTGATCTGGGGGAATATATCTACAGTCATGGCATCAAGACGCTAAAACATGATATGAGAGTTGCATGTGATGTTTTCCTGAAAAAATATAAGCATTGTCAGCAATGATCCCACAATACAGTACCAGAGAACAATTAATAGGGCCATCAAAACCTTCAAAGTGCTGCCCGTAATGTAGCATAATGTATTGGTATGCAGGTGAGAACAGAGACAGTTAAACACTTAGGAAGGCAGTCTAGTGGGGTTAAATGATGAAGTGTCTACCATCTGTGACACTTTAAAGAAATAACATATAAACACTTTTTTTTTTTTTTAAATGAGAGGAGGCCAGTAAGTGGGAGATCAATAAATCACTAGGATTTTAATGAGAAGTACCAACCGCAGTCTTTAACCTTGCTCATAATGGGGTTAACAGCAGTAATTCTTATTGACAGTGCAGTCTCCCCCATTCTTAATGACCTAATCAATACTTGTTCTCATCTTAATTTTCATCTAATTGCTCTTTAATGACGCCTGATAATGGTCCGCCTCTAGTGAAATGGAAAGCCTGGCTAAGAGATTGTAAAATCTCAGCATGTGAAAGCAGCGATCATGTTAATCAAAAGCTTATCACCTAGCCATAAAGCTCTGTATTTATAAAATGAAACACACTTTAGCCTTAATTAATCCTTAATTACTTAAGATATCTAATTGGTACCTCAAATTGGAAATACATTTTAAGAAGTCGCTGACAAATGTTACGTCTTTACAGTCTTTAAAACGGCAGAAGGCTTATATCAGTTACTGCAGGGTTATCAGTGAATCTTGGTTATTATCGTCTTACACACCTGTTTTGTTTGAATCTATACCTGAACATGTAAGCCCAAGAGGATATTTAGTGTTGGAAACATTTAGACTATGCTGAAGTCTAGCAGTTTTAAAGTACAGAATGCATAAAAAATAAAAAGTTAAAAAAGTTAAAAAAGTAAAAAGTTTAGCTAGGATTACATCCTAGCCAATCACCAAACAGAATCATTTCTAAATCCATCTAGGAATTGGAGCTGGATGGGTGTCTTAACCACATAACCCCCGGACTATTTGGCTGCCAAAGACTTGAGCACATTTTGTGATTCGGTACTGCGTCACTTTAACTGACAATTGCGCGGTCGTGCGACGTGGCTCCCAAACAAAATTGACGTCCTTTTTTCCCACAAATAGAGATCTTTTTTGGTGGTATTTGATCACCTCTGCTTATATACAAATATAAAGAGTGTGGTGTGGGGGTGGTGGTGCTGTCTATGCTCCTCCCTATAAATTGTAGGGGGAATGGGAAAAAAAGGGAGAAGGGGGATCAATACACCTACTCCTAGTCCCCAATGCAGGATGGGTATGGCTGAGAGGTGGACTTTCTTAATAAACCACAAAAACAAATCATGTGTGTAAAGCCCCATACACACGGTCACACTTTTTGCCAACCAACTTCAAAATCTGCAACTTTTCTAATTTGTCTGACCGTGTGTACGCTCCATCGGACCAACTTTTTCGGGTTTCATCCGACAAAAAGTTGGGTCTGCAAACGGACCAACTTTTCGGCAACAAAAGTCCGATGGTGCCTTGTCTGACCGTGTGTACAGCAAGCCAACCAACTTTTGGACAAAGTGCAAATACGCATGCTCAGAACCAATGTTAAAATCAACCAACAATAGCAGAAGTTAACCAAAGGGTGGCGGTAAAGAGCAAAAAAAACATGTGATGTTAGGAAAGTTTTAGAAAAGTTTGCAGAAAAGTCTGACTGTGTGTATGCTAAATCAATTAGGACAAAAATCCCAGGAAAATTTTGTTGGATGTCTGACCATGTGTATGAGCCTTAAGTATACCAAATATGCTGTGAGTGGTTGTACTTTGTGCAGTGCTACAAAAAATGCCAGGTGTACAGAATCCGTAGGTGGCCGGATTATTATATAAATAAGTGAAATACCTTTAAACTTGTAGCCAGCTTATGTACCACAAATAATTATCATGACATTTCAGTGGTGAACCTGAAAACAGTGTAAGTAATGCGCATAAAATTGCGCCTAAATAGGGTTAATGAATCACCAAAATAATAAATACTTCTAATTAATCATCAAAAATAGTAGCATATCCTAGTAAACCCATTAACGGTGATCAGTGACAAAACCAATAATTATGAATGTAATAATCAATTAAGTGTATGCGCATCAATGTGCGCACCAAACAGCAACTAATTGGTGCAGAAGAAAACAGTAAAAAATGTCAGAATAAAAATAAAAATAAAAATTCCATCAAATAGTGGAGAGGGGCGTGGCTTGGCGCGCAGCGGAGATGGCTGCGGTGTAGAGGAGCTCCGTCTACTCGTGGGACCTGAGAGCTGAAAACGGGCCGAAATCCCGCAGATTATGTCCTCCCAGACAAGGAAGGGACCCCACAGTCGCTCCCTAAGATCGCTGGGCACCCCTAAACGGAAGACAACCCCCACTAGTCTCAGCAAGTTCTGCTACAAAGGCAGCAGCAAGGCCTCCAAGATGGCGCCGCCGCTCAGGCTAAACATGGAGGAGGACATAGAGGATGATGAGGTCTCTCTCCCGGCTTCAGAGGACTCCACTAAAGGTACGGACAGAGCGGACATACCACTGACATACGCTGCAATGACAGACATAGCAGCAGACATCAAAAATTCATTTTCCCTAGCCATCACAGACATTAAGACGGAGCTGTTGAGATTATCTGAGCAGATGGCAGTAACTGAGCGCGCAGGGAAACGGAGAGACAGGGCCCTGATCAGACTAGATGATATCACTGCTAACCATGCCCAACACCTGATCGACATGAACAAGCAGATCGAGGACCTGGACAACAGGGGACGCAGGCATAACATCAGGGTGAGGGGGGTCCCTGAGTCAGTGCCCCCCGAGAGTGTGAGGCCCACTTTATCCGCCATCTTCAACTCCCTGCTGGACAGGCCAGAGCAATCCCCGATCGAATTTGACAGAGCACACAGGGCACTTAGGCCTAAGGCCCCAGATGACAACCCACCCAGGGACATTATCTGCTGTCTGCCAAATTTTGGATTGAAGGAGGAAATCCTGCAAAAGGCGAGAACGGCAGATCAGATACAGCATGGGGGCGCCACGATCCAACTGTTCCAGGATCTCTCCCCTATCACGCTTAAAAATAGGAGAGCGTTAAGACCCCTTCTTGCTATCCTCAGAGAAAAAGGAATCAACTATAGGTGGAAGTTCCCATTCGCACTCCAAGCTAACTACATGGGCAAACAACACATGCTCAGAGTACCTGAGGATCTCATGAAGTTTTTTGATGCCATACAGATAGCGCCGGTGGAGCTGCCTGACTGGTACACAGAATTTCTACTACCTCCACTCATCAACAACCCCCTACATTCCCCAGGACCACCATCTCTTTTCTCACCGCTCCAACAGAGGAACCAGCGAGGTACCCCAGGCAGACGATACAATGACGCTCCAGCAACCTCAAAAAGCTCAAAAAGCCCCAGAATGAAGGATATCCACCGCATGTAACACCCTTTGCTACTACCCTAATATAGGTGTTCAACAAGTGTTAAACCAGTCGTTCAGTGTGCCTGATAAGATGACAGAAGCAACAAGTTTTATGGACTTTTGATCTCAAATATAGGTCCTGACTAAGTACATTAGGTCTATCGTCAGTTACTGTTATGCTTTTCAGACGCCTAGACCCTTGCACCCGTCACATATGACGCAACACCTTTGTATTTCTTTTTTCTTTTTTTTTTTTTTTTCTACTTTATTTTTTATTCTTTTTATTTTTTCCCCCACACCAGGGGGCGATACTGCAACAAAAGATGAGGCCACCAGGTGGCGATAGATATCTGGAACACGCTCACTGTTCCTGATTTTTTTTTCTTTTTTCTTTTCTTTTTTTGTTCCCTAACCACCTCCTAGGCTTTTTATGTGGAAAGGCTCAGCCAGGGACACCTGCGGAATGAATAAGTCGTACTGTTACATGTCACGCGCAGGTTGAATAATCTTTTTTCCTCCCACAGGGTCTTGCAAGCCAAGTATTTGTTTCTTACTCAGATACATGTGATCCCAGACTCAAACATCAGCAATGGGAAACACAGAGTGACTGCCCCGCAGAAATGAATGTCTGGCACACCTCGGCAACTACGTGCTAATGCCTTCGGAAATTCACCTCATCCTGGTACGAGGAGACAGTGAGTACTACGCTGCACCCCTCTGAGGAACATGTCACGATTTGCACACCCTTGATAGATACACCAGAACTACATTGTCCTGTTGCACAACCAACAGTATAATAGCAGACTCTAGACTTTGTGAATTAGATGAAATAGCGACTTGCATTTCATCACACCCCCCCTTTTTAAGGCGGATGTCCCTCAGAAAAGTATTTTACTTTACCCATGTCCTACCACACCCTAAGTGACGTACCCGCCACTAGCCTGATGTCGCGATTTTAACTGCGCAACTGTTAAACCCTGAACATTTAAATGGCTTAAATATACTTACATGTGCCAAATAGGAGTGCCATAACCCTAACCGTTTTTTCTTCTATAGTTCATATGTTTCTGTTTATTACCGTTTCTGTTATTGTTGTGTTATTAAGGTTATTCCAAAGTCAGGCCACCTTCGTAGACAATCATAGGCCCTTCCAGACTCCACGATGGCTACACAAGACTATACACCGTATGTAACCCGCACACCCTATCTTACAGATATACCCCCAACATTGAACATCCAAACACTGCCGCCAGATACCAACTTTCCGCTCGGCCTCAGACCTGACTAAATAATCCACTTAGCCTACTATACCTCTCAGGTCCCACGACCCTGTACCACCCACGAGCAGACGAAGACAATACATACTCATTAATCTTCTCTACCTACATACAAATAATAGAATAACCCCAGAAGGGGTTCTGTAGCGATTCACGCTCGCACCTCCCACTCACCCCCAAGAGTACAATTTAGTTCTTAATATTTAAGAAACTATTTAACTCACCACCCTCTGGGTGTGTATTTGAGTGCAACTCACACTTATCCCCTACCTTTCATACCTTTCCCAACCTCCTGCCCTCCCATCCCCATCTCTTCCCCATCTCTTCCCTCCCCTCCCCACTTACCCTCCTGCCTACCCCGTATCCCCCCCGCCTACTATACCTACCCCCACTTAAAAGGACAAAATGGCATACGCTTTCTTAGGAAAGTCGCCCTCCCTAATTTCACACAACGTTAATGGACTGAACGTCCCTGAAAAGAGGACGAAAATGCTCAAGGAACTGAAAAAGACCCGACCCTCCATTGTTTTCCTACAGGAAACACACTTTAAGGGCCAGAATATACCCAAAATTACAGACAATATCTTCACAACTGCCTATCATGCTACCAACCCCCTATCCAAAACCAAAGGAGTGTCAATCTTACTTAACAAAGACGCACCCTTTACACTGCAACACCAAATCTCAGACTCAGAAGGCCGCTATATTTTTCTGAAGGGCACCTGGAGAGGATCCCCCATTACATTAGCCAATGTCTATTTCCCCAATTCAGCACACATCACATTCTGCCGTAAAATTATAGATGAACTTAAATGGTTCGCAGAGGGATGCATTTTACTAGGAGGCGACTTCAACATTCCCCTCTCCCCACTGAAGGATACCTCCAATGGCCATACACATGTTTCTTATAAAATACTGAAACGTATCAAAATACTTCTCCAATCCCTCACCCTAGTTGACACATGGAGAACACTGCACCCCTCAGGGAAGGATTTTACCTTCTACTCAGCCCCTCACAAAAGATATTCTCGACTCGACATGATCTTTATCACTCAGAGGGACCTAGGTAGTGTGCTCAGAGCTGAAATAGGTATCATGGCCTTGTCGGACCATGCCCCTGTTGCCATCTCCCTCTCTCTGAATCCCACCAAACGCACCGCGTTTAACTGGAGACTTAACGCCTCCTTATTAACTGACCAAGAGATCAGAGATGACATTCACCAGACAATAACGACATACTTCCAAAACAACTTGGACAGTGATACAAATCCCCTAAACAACTGGGAAGCACACAAAACAGTGGTTAGAGGAGAACTAATAAAATGGGGAGCGAGAAGGAAGAGGGAGAGAGAAAGGGAAATAACTCAACTATCCCAACAAATTGCTAACTTAGAAACTAGACACAAGCAGTCCTTATCAATTGTAGTGGAAGAAGAATTGACAAAATGTAGACTCTCCTTGAAACAGATCCTAGACTTAAAAATTAGGAAGGCACTCTTCTTCAAGAAGAATATCTTCTACGAACAAGGGGATAAAAGTGGGAAACTGCTTGCTAAAGCCCTCAAAGACGCACAAACAGCTAACCATGTTCATGCTGTCAAAGACAGTTTGGGGACACTGAACCACGACCCGGAGAAAATAGCCAAACTTTTCTCAAAATTTTATGATAAACTTTATAACCTCCCCGAACAACATAAACCCCACTACGTCACGAGCACTAAAAGAGAAGCTATATTAGAATTTTTAAGAGACAGTGAACTCCCCACACTAAATCAGGAAGACACATCCAAATTGGAAGACCCTATTAACCTATCAGAAATACAAGCAGCTATCTCGGACCTGAAAGCAGGGAAGAGCCCAGGCCCTGACGGCTTTACCTCCCAATACTACAGGACCTACATGAATAGTTTGTGTAAGCCACTAATGTCTGCCTACAATCACCTAGCCAAGAACAAACATGACTCCAACTCCTTTTTACTAGCTCACATCGCAGTAATCCCCAAACCAGACAGGGACCATTCAGATTGCGCCAACTTTAGGCCTATATCGCTACTAAATAATGACTTGAAGCTCCTGGCAAAGATCTTGGCCAACAGACTAAAACCACTACTCAACAAAATCATAGGTCCTGAACAGGTGGGCTTCATGCCCAGGAGAGAAGCCCGTGATAACATCACGAAAGCCCTCAACCTGATTCACTTAGCCCAAACCTCAAAAACAAAAGGGATGCTACTCTCCACCGATGCCGAAAAGGCTTTTGACAGAATCTCCTGGGACTACATGTTCTCCACATGCTCCCACATAGGGCTTGGGGAGGGCATGTTGTCGTGGCTGTCAGCCTTGTACCAACGTCCACAGGCAAGAATCAAAGTCAATAACACTTTATCTAACCCAATAAACATAACAAATGGGACCCGTCAGGGCTGCCCTCTTTCCCCCATCCTTTTTATTCTCTCCCTAGAGCCACTGATCAGAGCAGTCAACCTGTCTAAAGACGTGAGTGGCTTTAAGTTAGGCAAGACTGAGTACAAAATTGCCGCATACGCGGACGACCTCCTGTTCTTCCTTACTAAACCTTTCTTCTCCATCCCCAACCTACAAAAATTATTTGAAACATTCGGGTACATCTCAAACTTTAAAATAAACAAATCCAAATCGGAAGCTCTAAACCTGACCCTATCCCATGAACAAGTCACCCAGTTGAAATCTAACCACTCCTTTCATTGGGTCCCTTCCTCCCTCAAATATCTAGGAGTACACCTGACACGCACAATAGATTCCCTTTTCCACGCTAACTACTCACCACTACTCAGATCAATATCCATAGACCTTCAGAAATGGACCCCCAAACTATTTTCTTGGTTCGGTAGAGCCTCGATTCTGAAAATGACAATCCTCCCCAGACTCCTGTATATTTTTAACGCCCTCCCAATACATATCCCGGAAACATTTTTCGCCAAACTTCTTAAATTACAGAGGAGATTTTTATGGGCTGATAAGAACCCCAGAATTAACATCAAACTCCTCACCCTACCCAAACACAAAGGCGGAATAGGTCTTCCTGATTACAAAAAATACAACCAAGCATCTCATATTACCAGAATAATAGATTGGCATTGCCACAGTAAAGACAAAGACTGGGTCACACTGGAAAGGCAAATGGCACCTCACCACACTCTATTCGCACCATGGACCACTCACTCCAAAATACCCAACTCTGCGAAACATCCACTGATTACGAACACACTTAAAGTATGGCACAGAATTGCACCAAAACACGGACTGGCATCAATCCCAGGCCCTCTCACTCCTATCTTTGGCAACCCAGACTTTCCACCAGGCACTGAGGGTAAAAGGATTCCAGATCTGCTGGCCTTTGACTGCATCTCAGGGGACAAAGTGAAGACATATGACGAGATGAGGACAGAACATGGTGAGGCTTTTCCAGGTTTCTGGTTCCACCTCCAGTTGAGAAGCTTCTTGACCAACACCAGATCTCTCCCCGCATATATCCGCCCAATGACCGCTTTGGAGGATCTATGCTACAAAAGAGACTATGTCCCACATACTACCTCACTAGCTTACTCATGGCTCATCCAGCCACCACAAACAGATGTGAACGGACACAAACTTAGGTGGGAGAGAGATTTGGGAGTAGACATAAGTGACTCACAATGGGAGAAGGCATGCACCCTTTCGCATAAATGCTCCTTAAGTACCAGATATCAGGAGATCTCCTACAAGATACTGACACAATGGTACATTACACCACAAAGAACCAAAAAATGGTTCAATAATGCATCAGACACGTGTTGGCGCTGCAAAAATGAAGTAGGCTCCTTCCTACACATATGGTGGGAATGCCCTGGCATATATGCTTACTGGCAAACTGTAACTAAATGGATAAGACACATTACTGAAACAACAATCACACTTGATGCAGCTGCATGCCTTCTCCATATAAACCACCTCCCTATTAGCAAATACAAAAAAACCCTCACCAGACACCTGCTAAACGCTGCCAAAACACTCATCCCCCTTCACTGGAAATCAACCCAGGCCCCAGGGATTGGGGAATGGCTAGACAGAGTTGCCTATATATACAAAATGGAAGAAATAACCGCAATGAAACACGAGAAGAGCTCCAACTTCAATGACCTCTGGCAACCATGGTTCCTATTCACGTATTCTACTGAATATCAAACATTGCATCAATGATACTGATATACACATTTCTCACAGCTATGCCAAATACAAAGATGGTCTTTACTAAATGTATGTATACCTGAATATATGAATGCCGAACCACACTATATCTAACTGGTATAGCGAACTTTCCCAACAGTGGTCCAACCCTCCTATCCCCTACCCGCCTATATACTCATCCTACTTACCCTAACCCTTGTACCCTCCCCCTCCCCTTTCCTAACACATCCTCTTTCCTGACTCAGCAATTATCCATCCTATGTCTTGATTTACATATTTAAAACCCTGTCAGTACCTCCATTACTTAAATGTACGCCGACATATGTAGCTACTTGTTCACTTGTTATGTCAGATTCTATACTCTGTTACAAAATGTCTTATGTATAATCTACATTTTCATCAATAAAATCCTTTGATTGTGAAAAAAACAAAAAACAAATAGTGGATCAAAAATAGTTCAAATGAAAGTCACAAAGCCAAATCCACAATCGATTATAAATAATGTGACATAATTTATAATCGTTTGTGGATTTGGCTTTGTGACTTTCATTTGAACTACTTTTGATCCACTATTTGATGGGATTTTTATTTTTATTTTTTTTCTGACATTTTTTACTGTTTTCTTCTGCACCAATTAGTTGCTGTTTCAGTGTGACACGACACGACACTGATCACTGCTCCCGATTACAGGGAGTTATAATCAGTGTCCTGTCACTAGGAAGAATGGGGAAATGCTTCTTTTCCCCATTCTTCCTCTCCGTGAGACGATCGTGGGTATCCCCGTGGACATCGAGTCCGCGGGACCTGAGGTCACACTCACAGAGCTTGTGGTGGGTGCACAAGCGCGACGCCGCCGGCGTGCGCCCACAATGCCGCATCTTAAATGGCAACATATATATACATGTCAATCTGCCCAGCCATGCCATTCTACCGACGTATATCGGCATGACATGGTCCTTAAGCAGTTAAAGGGTAACTCTACTTTAGTTGAAAAAAATATAGCAAAAGCAGAACAATAGAATGGCATATATAATTGCTACACAAGCCATGTTCTAATTTAATGTTATTAAAAATTACCTTTCCTTTTCAATCAACAGTCACTGTAATTTTATGTAGAATCCAATGCAATATCACAACCTGGATGTGTTCTGTATACCACTGGTGTACAAAATGATCCCTGAAATTTAATTTCCTGCTTGTGTGATTGGCTCACTGATCATCTAAAAAGTCCCTTAAAGTGGAACTTCACTTAAAATAGGAAATTCCACTCATCCTCCTCCTCCCCACCTCCACTGCAATGATCAGAATTTTTTTTCTTCTTTCTGGGAGCTGGTATCTATTTCTGACAGGTAACTGTCAGAAGTCCCAGGAGGCTGTCCCAGGAGGCTGTGGGACCAGTCTGCAGCACAGTGTGTCTTGCACATGCGCTGCAGTGGGGAACCAGCTGTGAAACAGCAGAAAATCACAACCAGCTTCCCACAATCAAGATGGTGGCACTGGGGACCTGAAGTCCAGTGAAGAACGGGTCCACGCGAAGACAGTGCTGGTCTCCTGGGGTACCTGTTTATTAAAAGTCAGCAGCTACAGTTTTTGTAACTGCTAACTATATAATTATATATATATATACTAATATAAATGACCTTTGGAGAGATTTCCTCTCACTACCTGTTAAAAATGATTAGGATTGGAAGTGAAGAGAAATTTCCCCAATGGGACACAGATGGCAAATAAAATCCAATAAGGGCTTTGACCATTCCATGCTCTATCCAAAATGTAAAAAAGCTTTGCCTTTGGATATACTTTGGATAGAGGCCAGAGTATTACGCAGTATGGTTTACAGTGCTGAATGAAATTATTATTTAACTCTTCTTGGCTTCTAAAAAGACAGATGAGTGTGAAATTGACTGTAGGGTAATGCCGTGTACACGCGATCGGAATTTCCGATGGAAAAAGTCAGATGGACTTTTTCCATCGGATTTTCCGATCGTGTGTAGCCCCATCTGAGTTTTTTCATTGGAAATTCTGATGAATTCCATCGGAATTTAGATATAGAACATGTTCTATTTTTTTTTCAATGGAATTCCGATGGAATTCCAATGTGATTTGGCCGGGCAAAAGCCTGATCCTGTGTACGCGGCATAGGCCTTCCTAGCAGTGTAACTTAGGGGCAGAAAAGTCAAAATGATGGCCCTTTTTTAGAGCCATTGGCCCGGATTCGGGTAGATTTGCCCCTTTCTTGCGGAGGCACAGGGCAACGTTTTTGCCCTGCGTCCCCGCAAAATTACTGCGCTACCCGCGATTCACGGAGCAGTATCTCCATAAATTGTGTGTGCGCTGTGTAAATTTGCCCTGCGTAAGGGCGCCTAATGTAAATGATCCCGTAGGGGGCGGCAATCATTTAAATTAGGCGCGCTACCGCGGCGAGCGTAGAGCGCATGCTCCGTCGGGAAACTTTCCCGACGTGCATTGCGGCAAATGACGTCGCAAGGACGTCATTTGCTTCAAAGTGAACGTGAATGGCGTCCAGCGCCATTCACGAATCACTTACGCAAAATACGTAAAAACCGAACGTCGCGACGCGGGAACGTCGCGTATGCTTTAGCATTGGCTGCCCCTGCTATTAGAAGGGGCAGCCTTACGCTAAACACGCCGTATGGAAACGACGTAAATTGCGTACGCAGGGCTCGCGCAACTTTGTGAATCGGTGTTAGTATGCAATTTGCATACTATACACTGAGCACAATGGGAGCGCCCCCTAGCGGCCATCGCAAGAATGCAGCCTAAGATATGCGTGGCATAAGAGCCTTATGCCATGCAGATTTTAGGCTGCAGTCGGCGTTACGATGTTCCTGAATCAGGAGCATTCGTAACGCCGGGGCAAGTAAGCAATTGCGCTGTGTAACCTATGGTTACGCAGGCGCAATTGCTTCTTGAATCCGGGCCATTAACTATAGTTTGAAATACACCAAAATACACCAACATGAAAAAAGAAATTATACAACATTTAAGGACTGCAGCTTAACTCTTGGTTGCAGACAACATACTAATCATATACATAATGCTGATTGATCCAAGCTGCTCTCAGCTGCCACATAGGAGTTTTGAAACTTTAATTGCGGCTCACAGTCAGAAATAAAAACACTATTATATATTGCATGACATTATGTAAATGTACAGGTGAATTGTAACCTGATCGGACTTCTCTAAAATCTTTTAATTGTCATGTTAGCACGCTCACAGTCTGTCTAATGTAGTACCATTACTGACATTTTGTTGACAGCAGTGGTTTGAAATTCCTTAGAATGTCTTTTCCTGGCTTTCGCCCAGTTATTATAACCAGGCAAGCCCAGTACACATATTACTGCATTACTATACTGTAAGTGCATTGCGTGAACACACTTCTGACTGTAATTCACAGCTTGTCCACTAAGAGGCAGCAGAGTACAGTATTCTTTTTTCATATTACATAAACTTGACTGTCTAATGAATAGGGATGACTGATTTACTAAAATTGATAATCCAACACGTTTTGATTCTCCTAAATATTTTCGTGCGGATTATTCTGATCTGTAAAGAATGGAGCAATTTGATTAAAGAAGAATCATTCCATGAATGCAATAATGTTCTGCAGAGTGGACAAATCTAAATGCATATTTAAATTGGAAGAAAAACACATTTGATTTACCGGTACTCATCATCACCAGCAGTGGTCAGTACATCACCGGGTTGTGTCCGTTTGCTGTCATCTCTTGACATTTCCTTTAACAACATTTGTCATTTTTACAGATGTTATGTGTTGATCTAAGTGAGGGATACCATCAAGAGAAAGGTAAGTATTTGACATCACTTTGTGTTCTCTGAACTCAAGGCAAACGGCTTAATGCACAGAGGAAATACATACAGGAGAGCTGTTTACCTTACTAAACTATTTGTAATTCTGTCCATCCTTTTCTTAGGATTTGCAAATCCCTGCCACATAGCTAGCCATGTCTTCAGGGCTCAAGTCCTGGGGAAAAAAGTGTGGGAACTCCCACCCAAGATCTACTCCCCCACCAAAAAATAAATAAATTATACGCCCATATGCATAATTACTAAACCGCAAGTTCTTTCTAAATCCTGCGACAACTCACGGCAGGCCTCCACAATGTCTCCTGGGAACAATGACAAAAGCTCCCAGGAGACATTGCGGCATTGAGAAAGTGACGGAATACCCGCACACTACCTGATGAATCCATATACAGGATACGGCCAGTAACATAAAGGATTACTAAGGTTCGCCTGCCCCTGACAGTGACTCGAGCTGGGCATCGCCGCTTAGTGAATGATTGGCTCGGGCAGCTTGACTGCTCTCGGCTGCTCTAGTCCTGCAAAGGGAACTGCGTTCCTGCTGTGAAAAAAGTGCAGGGACGCCGTTCCCACGCGTTCCCGCAGGACTTGAGCCCTGCATGTCTTACAGGAGAGGGGACCTGATCTTTTTCTGCTGCAGTGTTAACTTTAGTTACATACTGTAGTTGGTAAGGCTGAATAAAATCACCAGTCGATCCAGTTTAACCTGTAGTGTGTGTGTATATGTGTTTATGTCAATAGTAAACCGCATATCCCTGTATGCTGTGATCATTAAGATGCACATCTAATAGTTTTTTAAACTATTGACGCTCCCTGCTAATACCAATGCCTGTGGAAGAGAATTCCACATCCTTACTGCTCTGACAGTAAAAAACCCTCTAAGCTGTTTAGCCTGGGTTCACACTTCCGGTTCCCCTGCATCCAATTTGCATGACAGAAGACTGTGATCGGCTCTCAATGGACTCAGTTCACACATCTCCAGATTCAGGCTGGATTCATCCCCTAAAAAAGAGACGCACCGAACCCCCAGCTGCCCTGGAGACGTGTGAACCGACTCCATTGAGAGACGATCATAGTCTCCTGTCAGTCGCATCTGAATTAAGTGTGAACCCAGCCTTAAGGTTAAACCGCTTCTCTTATAATTTGTCCCTTTCTGTCACGTACCTGGTAGTGGAGCCCAACGTGCAGGGAGCGGCCTCTCGTAAGCCTCTGACTCAGGAGCCCCTGGTAGAGTAGACAGGGATCAGGAGTTCAGAGGGGCACAAGCGCCTGGATAGTAAGTTGAGCAGTGGGCTGGATGCAGCAATAGAAGGGTGCACCGAAGTCCTGACAAAAAACACAAACTCCTGCGCACAAGTGGGATCCTTGATAATTAGTCAGATGTCTACATACAGTTCTCCTTAAATGTCCAAAAAACCGTAGTGACAGAGGCCTTGCTGCCCTTCATGGATGGGGGAATCCTGATAGAAGACAAAAAGGGAGAAAGAAAGGCGCACCAGCCTCGTGTACTACCGTTTGGCAAATTTTAATGGAATAATAAAATAATGAAAACTACTCACAAACAAGGAATGATAAAAGGCTTGTCAAACGATAATTGAAATACACCTCAAACCACACTCCAGACTGTAAGGGGGGTGGCGAGGTGCGTTGCTGCTGGCTGACGCGTTTCGAGGTGACAGAGACCTCTTCCTCAGAGCCCAGCAGTGACATGACCATCCACTTCCACTGATTAAATAGGAAAACATGTAGGCCCAGGCACCGCCCACCACCAACCACAAACACTCCCAGGGGCCGTCCAGACTCCACCCCCAAACAAGCAAAAACAAAGATGAAAATAACAATGAAAATAAAAATAAAAATAAAGAACAAGAAAAATAAATAAAGAAAAAAATGTAATGATAAAAATAAAAATAAATATAAAAAAATATAAAAAAATAATAAAAATAAAAATAAAATGATGGTGGTGGTAGCTGGAAGTAATGCTAATGCAGCCGAAGAAAAATGTGCGCAGCGAAGTCCTGGCAGGATACTGACGGCAAGCTGGAGCAGCAGCGCGGCACTCGTGGGACAGGAACCAAGCTGGGTGAAGCAGACCGGGTCAAACACAGACGGGCAGATCAGGAGCCAAGGCAGAATCCAAAGGGTAGTCAAAGTCCAGGCCGGGTCGAAACAACAGGCGGGCAGAGATCAGAGCAAGGGGGAGAGCAGGTGCGATGGTCAGACGTAGCTGGGATCAGGGACAGGTGGCAGGCAGAAGTGGTCAGGAAAAGCTGGGTCAGGTAATCAGATGCAAACAGTTATACGGATACAGGAATCTCCAGGGACACGCTGTAGACTGGACAGCAAGACAGTGGGGGACCCGGCTTCTTTAAATAGGGCATTTTAGCGCCAAGTGCCATCACCGCGCGCGCGCGCTTTCGCCTTGTGCACACGCGTGCCAACGTGCGTGCCACCGCGCACGCGCTGGACCTGGATTCCATTGCTATTGTTGCTGATGGGCACACTGCTGAAACGCCCTCCATGACACTTTCACTGAATTTTTTTTTTTTACCTCTAGCACCCTCTATTGTGTCTTTTTTGTAGTTTAGCTGCCAGCCAAGCCTGTGTGTGTTTTTCTTTCTGGGTCAGGGTTTGAGTGACTCGGGGATAGCTGGATGACTCACAAGCAACAACACTGAGACCTCCCACTTATTTCCAGAACGTGCTGGAACCTTCTGAAAAAATAAGAGGAGAGGTGAGGTGAGGTGGAGCTGTCTGAAGTATTATGAGGGCCCTGACCAATCCCCAATTTGGATTGGTAGGGGGCAGGCCTCCTCATATACTCAAGGTCAGCCCAGCTGGTGGAGGAGTTGTTCGGTTGGAAGCTGGAGATGGAGTTTTAGGCTGTTTTGGCCTTTGAGGGAGCTCCCCAGTCTGGGGGGTGACCTTGGGCCTGGGCTCGGGTGTGGATGGGACCTTCCTACAGCCAATGGAGGTGTCCTGGGCAGGAGGCAGGGGAGCAATGAGAGGACAGCAGCGGACACTGACAGGCAAGTCTCCAGAAGAAACAACAAGGTGCAGCCAAGAGGGCTGGTGAGTGACACAGTCAGGAGGACTGGGAGGCACGCCTGAGAGGACTAAGTGCAAGCAGCCTGGGATGAGTGCAGAGCCAGTAAGCAAGACTGTGGTGACAAGGGCAGTGAAAAGAGGAAGCTGCAGCCAGGAGGGCTGGCAGGGCCTGAAGAGGTGGTACTGGGATCAGTAGCCATGTGTGGCAGCTAGCACTAGGACTACCATTTTGCTGCACCATAGGGGTCTGCGGTCCCTGCCTGCAAAGGGCATTTTGCTTTGGGTCTGGCTGAACCAGTGTCAGGCCTCAAATACAGTGCTAGCTGGTCCCGGGGAGTGATATTCTGCAATCAAGTGAATGTGCTGGAGGAAGAAAGTAAGTTGTATATACACCATAGGTGTATATAGTTCTCAGTCCCTATATTGCTTTACAATCAAGTGGGTATCCCATAGCTACCCTATCCCCATCCAAGTTACAGTCACCTAAAGTGTACAAAATACAAGGGCCATTTCTTGACAACTGTATGTCTGAAGATTTGTGTGCCTGGCTGTGCAGGGTAATTTTTTACAAACATGTACACAGTGTAGTATGGTATGGTAGAACAGAGAGGTTGGCAGTAATCTTTGCTGCCAGCTACTAATAGTAACAGGAGGGGAAGGGCGGGTAAGAGATTGGCTTACACACACAGGATCTGACAGGCAGGAAGGGAGGGGGAGAGGGGTAGAGAGTAGAGCAGCAGGATGATGGAGGCACATAACCTGACCATGGTATCATGGATCAGCAGCCATGATTACCGTGGTCAGCACACTAAGGGGGGCACCGGAAAAGGCAGGAACAAACAGCTTTTTTACAGCATAGAACGTGACAGATTAGACAGCACAAGCACTGTGCTGTTTAACCTGCTATAGGGGAACAGGATCTCTCTCTTTTATTTTATTTTTTAGGGTTACAACCTCTCTAGATGCTTGTAAACCTCTGAAATTAAACATGAACACAGCATATCCTTGTACAGTTTGTGTGTGTCTCAATTCAAAGCATCTAGTGTGGTTTTTCTCTTTCTTCCCTTTTTTATCTGCATGAGTCACTTCTTAAGGGTTTTTCTACCTTTTTTCTTATCTGCGAAGTAAATGCACAATGTGCTAGTATGCATCGCATTCTAGCACATTATGTGACAATTACCTGAAAATGAAGACCACACCTTCCCCGCTGCAGGCCGCATCCATCTTCGCCCATGTTTCTTCCAGGGGTGCAGGAGCTGCCGGCCACGGCACACGCTCCAGAAGAAACGGCAGGGGTGGCCATTCCTTTAGAGAGCATGCGTCGATGACATCATTGGCGCAGTAAACAGTGAATATCTCCTAAACGGCGTTTAGGAGATATTTACAGTACGCAAGATGCTTACCCGGACTTGCTCATTCCCCAACTTGTTCATTCCCCGACTTAGTTGGGGTAGGCAGTACACTTTGATGGGGGTGGGTCAGCCATGCCATATGACCTTTGACCTCTGGGAACCCGCCTTCTGACCTTTGACCTCTGGGGGAGGTCCCTGTTCTAACTCCTGAGTCCTAGCCATATTCCTCAATAGCCTTATTCTAGGCTTACCTATAGGTACAAATGTTACAGGGAGGTTTACATTCTCTTTTTAACAGGTGGAGACTAAAGACACACCAAATACAGAGAATACAGAGAATAAACTGGGGGAGGTGACCGATCTGTGTCCCTATGTACAAGGGACACAACATCGGTCTCCTCTCCCTGACAGGACATGGATCTGTGTGTTTACACATATAGATCCACATTCTTGGCTGTGTAACGGCCGAGCGCGCGTGGTACCTGGTACCACACGCGCCCCCCAGTGGCCGGAAGAGCCGAGGACATCAATAGACGTCCTCCCAGCATTGTAGAGCCACCTTGTGGCCGTCAAACTACAATGGCCCGGATACGAAGTGGTTAAAATTGTTAATTTGTATATTTTGTATTTCCTATGTTTATTTGCTCTGTCTATCTAAAAATGTCTATAATAAAAGAACATTCAATCAGAAGAAAAAATTACCTAAAGAACATTTGTTTTTGTCAAATTCGCTTAGAACAAATGTACATGCAGATTTGTTGGTATTCGTTATAGTGTGTGGGTGCAATTTTCTGCAGTCCCAGATCTATTTTATGTCTTTGCTTCTTCCACTAACACAAATAATTAATTATATTTATTTATGACCTCTGAAGCTATATTTTGATATCCCATCAGCCACCTCTAATTGGAAACAGTGATGTATTCTAAATTGCACTCTCTCCTTGCATAACAAACTATAATGAATCTCATGCTGATTTATATCACTATTTTCAGTCCTGGTTATGTGTTATCACATTAAGAGAACATACACATGGTTACTGAATGGTGTCTAGTGGATTTGTCCTCGTTCTCCGAGCACTTGGATGGCCAGAAGGAACACAATCTTCTGGATTGAGTTTCTGAAGTATGTATGCATCATTCGAAGCTTCATGTTCAAAGGACATCTGCACTTTTGGTGGATGAGTGACCTTAATAGAAGGAATCCAAACTATTGTACTATGTATAATATAAATCAGCAGCAGACTTAGGGTGCATTTTTTAATTTGCATGCTTTAAAGATGAACTCTTAGCAAACAGCTAAATATGCATTTTAAATATATACATTGGATATAAAAAGTCTACACACTCCTGTTAAAATGTCATGTTTCTGTGATGTAAAAAAATGAGACAAAGATAAATAATTTCAGAACTTTTCCACCTAAACTATGAAAGTTAAAACTGTATAATAATAATAATAATAATAATAATAATACAAAAAAAATGCTGTTGCATAAGTGTGCACACCATCTTATAACTGGTGATGTAGCTGTGTTCATAATTAAGTAATAGCATTCAAACTCATGTTAAATAGGAGTCAGTACACACCTGCCATCATTTAAAGTGACTCTGATTAATCCAAATAAAGTTCAGGTGTTCTAGTAGGTCTTTCCTGACATTTTCTTTGTCACATCCTACAGCAAAAGCCATGGTCCGCATAGAGCTTCTAAAGCATCAGAGGATCTCATTGTTAAAAGGTATCAGTCAGGAGAAGGGTACAAAAGAATTTCCAAGGCATTAGATATACCATGGAACACAGTGAAGACTATCATCATCAAGTGAATAAAATATGGCACAACAGTGACATTACCAAAAACTGGACGTCCCTCCGAAATTTATGAAAAGACGAGAAGAAAACTGGTCAGGGAGTCTGCCTGTAGAGTCCTACAGCAACATTAAAGCTTTAGGAATATCTGGTTGTGTGGTACATGTGACAACAATCTCCCGTATTCTTCATATGTCTGGGCTATGGGGTAGAGTGGCAAGATGGAAACCTTTTCTTACAAAGAAAAACATCCAAGGCCGGCAAAATTTTGCACATCTAAAGTTTGAAAAAGCATGTGGGAAAATGTGTTATGGTCTGATGAAACCAAGGTTGAACTTTTCCAAAAGATATGTTTGGCTCAAAAACAACACTGCAAAATGAGTGTTCTGCCCAAGTTTCTCTACCTTTTTCAGGCTTTACCTATTGCTATCCCTACCAGATATTTTAAGCAAGCTCATGCCTTGTTCACCCGGTTTATTTGGGCTCATAAATGGCCAAGGAAAAGGAGATATCTGCTGTTCCTCCCAAAACAATTTGGGGGCCTTACGGTCCCAGATGTTTACAAATACTACCAAGCAGTGCAATAAGGATGTCTTATCTTGCCTCATATAGAACAAGACCAAAGTCGGGTGTTATTACATAGATCGCCTTGGTGTTTTGGGAACCTTCCACCTCCTCTAAAAACAAATAAAAAACTGAAAAATTGGGCTTGCAAAATTATTCAGCCCCTTTACTTTCAGTGCAGCAAACTCTCTCCAGAAGTTCAGTGAGGATCTCTGAATGATCCAATGTTGACCTAAATGACTAATGATGATAAATAGAATCCACCTGTGTGTAATCAAGTCTCTGTATAAATGCACCTGCACTGTGATAGTCTGAGAGGTCCGTTTAAAGCGCAGAGAGCATCATAAAGAACAAGGAACACACCAAGCAGGATTTGGATTTGGATACAAACAGATTTCCCACGCTTTAAACATCCCAAGGAGCACTGTGCAAGCGATAATATTGAAATGGAAGGAGTATCAGACCACTGCAAAGCTACGAAGACCTGGCCGTCCCTCTAAACTTTCAGCTCATACAAGGAGAAGACTGATCAGAGATGCAGCCAAGAGGCCCATGATCACTCTGGATGAACTGCAGAGATCTACAGCTGAGGTGGGAGACTCTGGCCATAGGACAACAATCAGTCGTATACTGCACAAATCTGGCCTTTATGGAAGAGTGGCAGATATCCATAAAAAGTGTCATTTAAAGTTTGCCACAAGCCACCTGGGAGACACACCAAACATGTGGAAGAAGGTGCTCTGGTCAGATGAAACCAAAATCAAACTTTTTGGCAACAATGCAAAACATTATGTTTGGCGTAAAAGCAACACAGCTCATCACCCTGAACACACCATCCCCACTGTCAAACATGGTGGTGGCAGCATCATGGTTTGGGCCTGCTTTTCTTCAGCAGGGACAGGGAAGATGGTTTAAATTGATGGGAAGATGGATGGAGCCAAATACAGGACCATTCTGGAAGAAAACCTGATGGAGTCTGCAAAAGACCCGAGACTGGGACGGAGATTTGTCTTCCAACAAGACAATGATCCAAAACATAAAGCAACATCTACAATGGAATGGTTCACAAATAAACATATCCAGGTGTTAGAATGGCCAAGTCAAAGTCCAGACCTGAATCCAATCGAGAATCTGTGGAAAGAACTGAAAACTGCTGTTTACAAACGCTCTCCATCCAACCTCACTGAGCTCGAGCTGTTTTGCAAGGAGGAATGGGCAAAAATTTCAGTCTCTCGATGTGCAAAACTGATGGAGACATACCCCAAGCGACTTACAGCTGTAATCGCAGCAAAAGGTGGCGCTACAAAGTATTAACTTAAGGGGGCTGAATAATTTTGCATGCCCAATTTTTCAAAAAAAATGACAGTTTTATATCTTTATGTTTGAACCCTGAAATGTGGCAAAAGGTCGCAAAGTTCAAGGGGGCCGAATACTTTCGCAAGGCACTGTATGCCTCATAGTGCAAAAGGTTGCTTATTTATAAAACAAACAGTATTGCACTCACATGCTCCAAGTAAAAAACAAGCGCTGAATGCTGGTTTACACTGCCAACAAGATGGCCGCCTCGTTGCGTCATATACTATCCTCACGTCATGTCACAAGCTCCTCCCTAAAAAAAAAATTGTGCTCATGCTTATATCATAAGCAAAATAAAGCTGCATCACAAAGAAATTTATCACAAAAATAGAATCGAAAATATAAATGTGTTGCACTATAATAAAAAAAATCTAATTTCAAAACAAAGTGAGGCCAAGTGCCAAAACTAATTAATTTTAATAAATTCCCAAATATGCGGTGACACTGTCTTGTGGTTCAGGATCAGAGATGGCTACTTCCTATATTATAGTGGGAAGATATTGGTTGTATTTTCGTGTTGAGAGAAATGTGCGATTGCTCACTCGATTTGAGAATGAGGCTTGGTTGCCGTGTATGAACTGCATGGCATCTGAAATGAAAGCAAAGCTTGGTTGTGTTTCATAAAAGGGTGGGTGGGGGTAGTGGCGCTGCCTATTATGGAAAGGTGGCCTGAAGGGACCCAAGAGGGGTACCCCTGTAGTGGTGTCCTGAAATAAATTGGTGTGATAGGCTCCTCACCTTAACATGGGCCAAGTATACACCAATATTAAGAGGAATACCTGAGTAATGCTAGCAAGAAGCAAACTCAGGTCAGACCTGCTTGGTGTGGTTTGGCGTGCCGCGTGAACAAATGTGAACTGAATGAACTTAATGTATAAGAAATGCTGTGATGCAATTAGCTAGCAGCTGCTGCCTGACCTAGAGTGATCCAGTCTAATGAATATAAACATGTGCACGTGCATCAAATACATCTGTATACTATATACAAGCAAAAAATATATAGCATCAACTATCAAACCAAAAAGTGATGGAATAAAAAATATGTAAATAAAAAATAGATATAAAGTCCAATCAGAAATGTGTGAAAAGTCTCATAAATAATACTGTTGGTGCTCCGTCCATCAGAATTAGGGAAGACCAATGAAGGTTCTCACACTGAGAAATAATTTTATAACACAGCAAGTGATATTGAGGTGAATACGGTGATAATCTCAACCAGTGGTCTTGAAGTGATTACGGTGCTCCCCCACATGGATCCCCACTCACCAGATCGAATCACCCCTCCAGGGGTATACTGCATGTAAGATACATTTCCTGGACCTTCACTCCTCTGTTTCTCCGCTTGCCAGACCAGTTGTTTGCAGGAAAACACTTTCCAAAAAGTAGGCAGTAATATATGTCCAATATCCTGATATCGAGCTGTTCATTCAGCTTCCTCTAAGCTCGGCAAACAGGACTTAAATGAAATGTAAAAAAGCAGGAAATAAAAGCTTTGCTTATCTCAGAGGATGAAAAAGAGCCACATGCTTCTTAGTATAATCCATCCGGGCACCCTGAGACACAGTCCCTAGTATCACACAAGTTTCCTTCAAAGGAGTAACTGGGGGCTGGGCTGGAAGGTAGCAAATCCTTTTGAGAAGTGTGTTTCAATTGATGTAAATAGGGATCACTGGATATGACGCTTATGCCCTGGAAGAAGTCATTTAGTGACGAAACGCATAGAGTGGAGTTACATGTCCATGTCATTGCGTTACCCAAGACGGGTGTCATTTTACTTGCTGGAATACATTGATTTCATGCACATTTTCTACTAGAACCATGTGAGTGTATACAATTGTAATAAATGTAGTTTTATAAAATACACTATCAGCATATATTTTATCTATTGGGTATCTATGCTATTACTGTGGACGGCTATGTCAGTGTATAAAGCGGCAGTTAAGACAGAACAATACTTTTTATATAACTTTTACATTTATGTATATATGTGTTAGTGTATTAAATCTAGATGTTAGAAAATGATCCACTAAAGAGGGAGTGACCCACACCGGGATCCTGGAAATCATTGGACTCATCACCTAGCAGGCATGCCCCACCTGAGTATGATTTTCATATAAATAGATGGACTCACTGGGATTTAGCTCAGATCTCAGACAGCCATCACAACTAACAGACCATACTTATATCCAGATGAAAGTAAGCAATGCCTGACATGCTCTAGGGCCTTTTCACTGGAGCTCTGTTTGCTTGTATATATGTTTATTACTTCTACTTTGCTACTTTTCCTCAGAACCTTAGGATTCGGGGGTACTTTTCTATTTATTCCCCCTTTTTTTTTAACTGTCTACATTTTTACTTATCTTGGATTTCTCCCTTCATTGGGACTCCTCCCAGACAAACCTGCTACTTCCTTATCCAACAAGCCCAATTTAGGCTTTTCATCATTTCACTCTTACACATTTCCTCATCCATTATTCGCACACGATTACACACTTGTGTTTGTTTTATTACACATCTTGGCACTTCCAGCACTTTTTCACCACACCATACAATTTTCAGTCAACATTTCTTATCACATCACATTTCCCTTGGCCATTTCACCTATAATTACTGCCACACTACATGCACCACCCTACATTTCACCTTCCTTCACATATCACATTCATTCATTTATTCATTCATTTATTCACATTGATACCTTTATTAGGCATTCTAATTATATTCTATACTGGCAATTCTTATTTATTCACTTTATATTCATTTTCTGCCAGGACTTGGCATTCAAGGTGTCTATTACTTTTTAACAGTACAGAATTTTGCATACATTTCTCTTTTATGATATTTAATGACATCCTTCTAATTAACCTTTTTTTTCATACATTTTTTACTTTATATCATTCTTATAGCATGGGGTGCCTGTTTTTGGTTCGAGTCCTTTTGGCTTCCAGCCTGGTTGTTTTGGGTCCTTCCCCCCGGTGCCTGCCCCCTGGCCTTCGTTCTCAGATGCGGGGTACCAGTGCGGCCTCTCAAAGGCCCTGAGTCCTTTGGTCCTTCCACCCAGCCGAGTTTGTGTCCATCTGGCTCCCCTTGCCTCCATGTGGTTAGTATGGTGCTTTGGCTGTAACCGTGGGGCACATGGTCAGTGTACAGACTCAGCACATGGGAAAGTTATTTTATTCTTTCCCTTAGCCACCTAAGGGTAAATATATTTATCAAGTACAATATTGTTAATACGGTTGATGTCTCTTTGCTGAGAGTGTCTTTGTTTTTTAAAATCCTCACCTATACAACATATTTTCGTTTTAGAGCATCTCCTGTTCACCCCCTGAAGATGACCGCCCTCCACAGGGTCGAAACGCTTCGGGGTTATATTATGTATCATGTTTGTATGATTAAGACCATGCCATGCTCTTGCTGGTTTGCCCTTGCGGCTTAACTTATGTACTGCTAATTCATGTATACATGTTTTTATTGTGACCATTCAGTTATTTTCTGTGTTTTAGTATAACACACATGTTCTCTATGAGACGCATAAAACACTAATAAAACTTTTGTAACATTTTTACAACATTTATTATCATTATTTTTTGCTGCAACACAAAGCCCCCCCGGGGTAATTTTCCTTTTTCTTCTTATCCACTAAAGAGGAGCTATCTGTGGCTCGATACAGGTATTCTGTGTCTTATTTGTATATGCTGCCATAAGCTATTAACCACACATGGAGTGCATTTTCAATGAGTTGACTGACTCACAGACTTGCATTGAAGAACAGAAAGGTCATTGTGTAGTGCTGAAAAAGAGAAAGCTGATCATGTGTATGTTTGGAGCATATATAGTTGCCCTATGGTTATCTAACAAAGACATTCAATACAAACTCAATTAAAGACCGACTCCAGGCATAGCAGTTTTTTTTATATTTAATTAACAATTAATAAAAATAAATACTTTAATAAACAATGTTATTATTTTATTACTTAAGGAGCTTTATATAATCTGCTAAGTGACTCTGATATGTACAGCCCCACTTTTGGCTAAGAACAATATTTTTTACCTTTTTCTATTACTGAGCTTTTTTTAATCAGGAGACTTCCAGGTAAGTAAGGCACTTTAACCAATAAATAAATAAATAACCCATGTAGAAAACGACTATACATTCCCTGGAAAGCCTTGGATGTAACTAAGTAGAAGGTATGGAACAGAAGCAGTTTCGGGATTTCGGGAAAAATTCCTAGCGATCAAAGTGTAACATAATATTGGTACCATACAAATAATTGCATTCACTGACTTACTTAAGAAAAAAATCTAAATACTTTAATGATATATTTCTCCACAGTGCTACTAGTTTTAGCATTGCTATGTGTAACTCTATCTTTTTCAGACTTTGAAGTATGTGGAATACTCCTGATAACCACAAAACACCGACATTGTATTTTGCATGGCGCAACGATACACATTTATTCTGGAAACATTAAAGCTGAATTTTATGATATATATTTTTTGAGGGACGCAGCAACATACATATTAGTTACGTGTAACTGTCTAAATCCCATTACCCGCTGATCAGTGTTTCTGCTAAAAATCTGCTTCTCAGTGCCCTTCTCGTGGCCAATGGATACAGACCTCAGTGGTTGTATTCCTGGACTGTGAGAGTTAACAGCAGCCTCTGCTGCAGAGAAAAGTTGAGCCGCTTGCCCACTCTGTTCCACTGTCACGTACCTGGTAGGAGTCTGGTATGACGAGGTCAGCCCCTCTTGTATCTCCAGCCCAAACCCCTCTGAGGGTGAGACAGACGGTGGTTAGGGCTAGGAGGAACACGAGTGCCTGTGATGTTGATTGTAGAATGGCCGGAAGCAGGTGAAGACTTGCAGATGCTGAAGGGCCAGCAGGAACAGAGCACAGGCGAAGTTGAAGGAACCAGTTAGTATAGGGGAACTCCAACTCTCTCGCAGGAACAGGACAAGGAGCTTGCAGAGGTTAGTAGACTAGCCGGGTCGGTGCACACACGGACAGCGGAGTACCAAATCATCAGCAGGAACAAGGTCAGAGGAAAGCCGGGTTTGGTAACAGACGGGCAGCGTGGTAATCAGGGAAACAGCAGAGGCGAAGTCCAATAGGAAGCCGGGATCAGGAACCAAACAATCAGGTAAATATCAGAATCCAAGGGAGAGTCAGGGAAGCCAAGTCAGCAACGGAGATCCAGAAGCAATAACAGGTGTCAGAAAACGGGGAACTTGCTGAAGACCAGTCAGCACCGCCAGGCTGTCAGAGTCCCCTTTAAATAGCCAACGGGAGGAGTCATGAGCGCCGTTTGCGCGTGCACGCCGTCCGTTGCGCCCGTGCATGCGCAGAAGCGCGCTGAGACGGCTGGTGTATTCTTTGCGCGCGCGCATGCACGCCGGAATTCCAAACGGTTTGCTGCATTCTAACAGTGCGCGCATGCGCACGTCCGTGCGCCAACGGTCTTCTCTTACATCCGCCATCTCCACCTTTTAGAAAACTTGGCATACTACAATCCCACAACATATCACATTCTGTGAATGGGCACGGGAGACATGCCATTCAACTGCTCCTCTACCCCGTTGCAGAATGCAAAACGTTGTGGAATGGCTGAGATGGCAGAACGGGGCAGGCCAGTGGTGCAACATTTCTCTGTAGCAGCAGCTGCTAACTCTCACAGCACAGGAAGACAGCTACTGAGGACGGTATCTGGCAGCTGGCAGAGGCACCGAGGAGAAGATTAACACCTGCAGAGAATGGAATACACACCACCGCATATAATTAATATGTTTGGTGCTATATAACCCAAAAAATTATATACTAGGCACTGATAGAAGTCACAAGACTGCTATATACTGCTGATGAGAAAAGGTATTTAGCACTTTATATTTACTAAAATGATTGCATTTCCATGTTTTGTGTAATATGGGAGACCAGATATAGTGAATGCAGTGTCCTGGGTTAAGTAACACGTTAAGGACATTTTTATTAATTAATTCTGAAAAGCTAATTAGGTAAATTTGCGTGTCTAAAACCACCAATCAGGGTAAAAATGTAACATTCCCACAAATTGGTTTCAATCTGATTAGATGCTTTAAAGAGTAACTCCACTTTTGGTCGAGCAAAAAAAAAAATATATATATATCTTTTTATTAACATTAAAGGATAAGTTCACCTTTGGTAACATGTTACACACATATTTAGGGAGTAACATGTAACCAAAGAGCACCTGCCTGTGCCCTGCCAATTTCCCACTGTCACAATATAAAAAAAGTGTGCAGCCTATTTGGGGCTCTGCCCACACAGCCATATCATTCATTCACATATTTCTTTGAATGAATGAACTACAAGTTCTGTAGATTAACTGTAGTTCATTGATGTTTCTTCTCTCCGGTAACTGCCTGTCGATACAGGAGGTACAGGCAGACAGCTATACAGAGATTATGCAGGAGACTGACATTGCACCCGCAAACTGCTGATCATGGAGACAATTCTCTGCAGGCTCCAGAAAAAAAAAGAAATACAATTTCCGTTTACCTTAAAAAGGTGAACTTAATTACAATATGCTAAATCAGGGGTTGGCAACCTTTGAGAGGTGGAGATTTACCTCGACAACAGAGAATAGATAAAAAATTACCAGAGGGCAGCACCCTTTTTTATTATTTTTTTAAGAAGCTAACTAGCAAGCCCCCAATAAAAGTAGGGACAGCACGAAGAAAAGTTAGGAAATTCTAATAAAATTAATGTCACTGTAAAAATATAAACTTAACCTACCTTAGCTTCAGTGCAAAACTCAGCATTCACTTTCATTCACAATTTGTTTCTTGACTGGAGAGTAATAAGTCACCTCAAGTCTAGGAGTCCATCATGAAGGCAGAACAACTGGTACTGCAGGCTGACTTGCTCAGTTAAAAGAAAGAAACTCTAAAAAAATAAAACTAATATGCCATCATATCTATGAGTTGGTAAGCTGCAATATAAAAAATGTTTGCCTTTGTGTTCCTTTACACTTGCTTCAAAACATGGCATTGACACACTTTGTTTTTTTTTTAAATAATTTTTATTTCATTTTCAAAGACACTTTTTAAACCACTCTGAACATCAATAAAAGCACCTGCCACTAAATAAAATGACTAGCTTACAGTCCTGTTCACAATCTGTGTTTGCTTTGGCTTCACTTTGCTATTATAAAATTATACAGGGGGAGGCGGCTTCACTCTGCTCAGCTGTGACAGCCACTGCCCGAGCCTGATCAGAGCTGCGACCACGGAGAGAAGGGGATCGTTGCGCCAGTCCCGGGTGTGCCGACTGGCTTGGGTGTGGCTCGCACCCCCCTCCCTGCAAAGCCACTACCTCAGACTCTCCATGTGTGTTCTGAGGTACATTATGGGTCTGAAGGGGGGTCTGTATTGTTAGGGGGGTCTGTGCACTGTAGTGGGGTCTGTATTGTAGGGGTCCTTGACTGTAGGGTAGGGTCTGTACTGTAGTGGGGGTCTGTATTGTAGGGGGTGTCTGTAGGGGAGTTTGCACTGTAGGGAGGGGGTCTGCACTGTAGGGGGGTCTGTGTAACATGTAGGGGGTCCAGAACTGTTAGGGGGGTGTCTGTGTAACATACAGGCATCCAGAGCTGTTGGGGGCTGTGTAATGTAAAGGGGTCCAGAGGTACAAGGACTGTGTATTGTAAAGGGGTCCAGAGGTACAGGGTGCTATGTAATGTAAAGGGATCCAGAGGTTCGGTGCTGTGTAATGTAAAGGGGTCCAGAGGTGCAGTTGTGGAGAGGGGGTCCACAGTAGTGACAAAAAGATATTGAAAGATGCAGAGGTATGTAGTGGGGCACAGTGGGGTGTTTTTACATTTTAAGGTGGGGGGTGCCAGATATAGGGTCTGCCCCGGGTGGCAAATGCTCTAGGTATGCCCCTGCTTCAGCTGACACCTTTCCAACTGGCTCCTTCAACAAATGCCAATTGAACAATTGAGTGGTGCGTTGCTCAAATGTTTACAGGAAACTTTTATTTTATGAATGAATACAACGGCTGAGGTGGAGAGGCAGGTGGCTGATGTCACAATCCCTAGCTCAGCTAATTGGAGAATTCCTTATATTATTCATAAAATACAAATCTTTCTATCAATGACTAAGCAGCTCTGAAGCCGGACTCAATTTTGTTTTGGAAACGGGACAGGAAGTCCCTTTACTGCTCCTGAAACACAGCACTGTATACTGAATATAGCTAATGCCACATAAAAGGTATACAACACTGACAGTGGGCGTGTTTACTAGTAATATACAGTTTGGCCCAAACAAACTATTTTAAGTGAAATGAGTAATAATAATAGTAACCTGTGCTACATAGGACAGATTGATGCATGTCAGGAAAACAATAAGTACAGTATTACTTTGTGATCAGCTCGACACTGTCCCTACTTTGTGATCAGCTCAACACTGTCCCTCTTGCAGCACAAAAATGGTGGCACCCTTGGATGTGACCATCCTTCCCTTCTCTTGTAAAAGTGTCCTCTTTTTTTCCTGGATGACAGACAAATCTCCTAATTCATGTGTTTTACCACTCACCAAGTTTTCCTTGCAGTCTCACAATATACTACAGTACATTTCTATGATTTACTGTATGTGAAATTCCCTGCAAGTAGCAGGCTCCTGCTGTGTAAATAGAGAGCATTCTTCCATATTTCATCTAGTGCAGTGCACTTTCGCCACGTTGTCACGAGGAAATGTATTTTACTTATACATCTTAGAGACATCCAGCTTCCAGACTGGAAAGAAACAGCTGTTTAAAAATTATTCCTATGAATATTTCATTTTAAATATGTTAAATAATTTGGAAAATGCTGGTAGAACTACCGCAGATGGAGCCCCATCTGGGCTTGTAAGACTGAACAGGGTTATCACTGATATTTACTCTGCATGGGAGTTCACACATAATTGTGAGTCAGGGATCACAGTCTCAGGAAGAGCCTGCTGACAAAGCTCAGTGTGTCAAAACACATAAGCTTTCTAATCTGCATATTGTTGAGCTGATACTAACACTAATATGTGAAGAGCACGGTTGTGCTTTCAAACTGATTTAGAAGCTGCAGTGTGTCCTGACTGGTTCTTTTATCTGGCATTTATTTTCTGTGCCAGACTACCCTGTTAGCTAAAGCCCTATTGTTGCTAATGTCTTCATCTGGTCTTAAAAAAACAAAAAAAAACACAGGATGTTAAATGGTCCAATATATAAGCTCTCTTTAAGTTGACTGTTTCTTTCCCCACATGTAATGGATTATGAGAGGGAGGTTGCATAGCACAGAATTACAAATATATATCTAGGGTCCTGTTTGGGATTTTGGTATTTGTTTTCTGGATTGATAAAATAATTAAAAAAATCTGCACTTAGAAAAAATGTACCTAAGTAAAGTAGCTACCAATCCTGATTCAAGATACTGTATATAAAAAATCAAAAACAATAAGTGTAGCGCTTTACATCCAAAGAAGCTATATGAAAAGTCTAATTATCAACATGACTGTTAAAAGATAAGAGTACAACTATATATACTATACATACAATATATATATATTTTTTGTACAAATAACTCTAAGTAGGGTGAAAAGAATCACGTGATAAGTGCTTATACACACACATATAGAATAGCGACATCAGTAAACTAAATCAAAACAGTGTGCACCCTGCTCCCAACGGTGACATCACATCTGACAAAACATGTTGGGGGGAGCTAGGAAACACGTCATATGCGCCATCCGGCGAACATCTTGGATACTGGCATATTGGAGGCTGAAACTGAAACGAGAATGTTTATGCATATTGTAAGTTCAATTTTATTAATAAAATGTTGTTTTTAAATGGTCTTACACTAAGGGATGTGTCCTTTACGTTTTATACTCCTGCATATGATACCGAGTTGTTTGACTGAGAAAGTTGAGAGGTTCTTTTCCTGGTTATTTATTTCATCCATCCCAGAGAAGTTGTGAGAGAAAAGTAGTGAGTTGGTTCCTTTCCCTGGAGGAGGTTGCTTCTCTAATCAAGAGCTATTTGACCTATCTTTACAAGATGGTCATGGCTCTCTCGTAAGCCTATTTGTACACTTTGTGAAGAGTGAACAAGCATATTTGTTTATTGGGGATCGCTGGCACTAGCAAGAAAGCATATAGAAGATTTGGTCACGTTTGATATTCACCATCAGGTTTGCTGCATAGACTTTATAGTGAATGTTGTTTTTATTTTATTTCCTGATTCTCCTATTTTATATGTGTATATATAACTAATTATCACATGATTTTTTCACCTTTAATTTGGGTTTGTTGTAGAATATACAGTATATGCAACAGTTGTAGTCTTATCTTTTAACAGTTGCGTTGATAATTAGATTTTTTTTTTTATAGCTTCTTGGAGGTGTAGTACTACACTTATTGTTTTTTGGATTGCAGTAGTAAGGCCCCTTTCACACTGGAGGAGTTTTTCAGGTGGTACAACGCTAAAAATAACGCCTAAATACCGCCTGAAACACTCCTGCCCAGCCTTCTCAATGTGAAAGCCCGAGGGCTTTCACACTGAGGCGATGCGCTGGCAGGAGAGAAAAAAATCTCCTGTCAGCAGCATCTTTGGAGCGGTGAGAGGAGCGGTGTGTATACCGCTCCTTCACCGCTCCTTCCCATTGAAAACAATGGGAAACCACTGCAATACCGCCCACAATGCGCCTCTTTATCGGCCGCTAGCGGGGGTTAATACCGCACCGCTAGCAGCCGAATCCCGCGGCAATTCGGACGGTATAGCACTGCTATTTTTACCAGCGCTATACCGCCACTGCACCTCCACTGCCCCGTGTGAAAGGGGCCCAACTGCTTGCCTCAGATTGTTGCCTTGGAGTGGAACTCAGTTCCACTACTTTGGCTCAGACCCTCTGTTCCCTGCTCAACACTATCACTGGCAAACACAGAAGTCTGGCTAGGGTAGCATTGGTTTACACATTACAATCTGACTGGGCAATCTTTGTACAATTTTAGATGTACAAAATAAATTTATATGAAAACTTAACTGAACTATCCACCTGTATCCAATTAGACAGGCCCTAGCACTACATATTTGTTGGTAGATTAAGCCTAGGTTCACACTGACAGCGGGAATGAAATTGTGCGAGTTCAGCTTAACTCACACAATTTCATTCCTGCATGTCAGTCCCGAGTTCGGGAGCAATTTCAGAGACATCTGTGTGGGATGTCTGTTAAAATCGCACCCCAAAGTCGCCAAAAGTAGTACAGAAACTACTTTTGGGAATCGGTGCGGTGCCGCAAATGCGGCCTCGCACCGATGCGGATGGTGCCATTGCCAGCAATAGCCGCCAATTTAGCATGCAACTTGACATGCCAAATCACTGCAATGTGAACCAGGGCTAAAGGAAATTGTACAATTGATTGTAAAAGGTATGGTGAGCCTTGGTAAACTCAAGGCACAATTCATTCCATAAGCAGACAGGAAATAACAGGGCAGATCCCACACTAGGCTTTTTTTAAAAGAGAAGTATGGGGTATATAAAAACAAAACACAAAAAACACCTTATACTCATCTAGGATTGATGCTGCATTTGTCTCCTGTCACCTCTGCACTGAGAACTGAGCAATCAAACACATCTGATCGCTCAGTTCTCCCCTCCGCTCTGAAAAGAGATCGGTGACTGTAAAGTTGGGATCTTTCCCGAGCCTGGACTGGCTGAGTGATGTCAGCCAACAGCGCGCTTTAGCCCACTGTTGTCTGAAAACGGGGTCACAGGAGTGTAGAATGAACTGCACTCCTGTGATCCATAGGAGAAGTAGGGCCAAAAAAGCTAGGGCCAAAAACAACTGTCATCAGTGGGCTAGATTCAGGTACAATTGCGCTTTTTTTACGGAGGCGCAGGGCAACGTTTTTTACTGCGCTGCCGGCAAAATGGGCGCGCCGGCAAAATGCCCGGCGTAAGTGCGCGCAATTTAAATTATCCCCTAGGGGGCGGGAATCATTTAAATTAGGCGCGTTCCCGCGCCGATCGTAGAGCGCATGCTCCGTCGGGAAACTTTCCCGACGTGCATTGCGGCAAATGACGTCGCAAGGACGTCATTTGCTTCAAAGTGAACGTGAATGGCGTCCAGCGCCATTCACGAATCACTTACGCAAACTACGTAAATTTGAAATTTCGCGACGCGGGAACGACGGGTATACGTAACATTGGCTGCCCCTGCTAATAGCAGGGGCAGCCTTACGCGAAAAACACCGTACAGAAACAACGTAAACTGCGTACGCAGGGCTCGCGTAACGTTGTAAATCGGCATTAGTATGCAATTTGCATACTATACGCTGAGCACAACGGGAACGCCACCTAGCGGCCATCGCAAGAATGCAGCCTAAGATATGCGGGCATAAGAGCCTTATGCCGCGCATATCTTAGGCTGCAGTCGGCGTAACGAGGTTCCTGATCAGAAGCATTCGTTACGCCGGGGCAAGTAAGCAATTGCGCTGTGTAACTATGGTTACACAGGCGCAATTGCTTCTTGAATCCAGGCCAGTGTTTGCATATTTGATTGCCACCTTTTCATTTTTGCCCGGACTTCAGCTTTTTATAAGGACCAAACACATCACACAGACGTTTTTTTAAATTACTTTCAGAGATCAAGGATATCTACAATAAATACAAGATACACGATCTTATTAAACATGTATATCCTGATTTCAATTCGTCTCAGCATGTTTGTTGCAGCGCGCATTGACAAGAAGAAATAAACATAAAAAAAAATTAAACATTGCAGGGGAATCAATTACAGCAGCAGTAGTAGATAATAGATGTTTGTATTGTCTATTCTTCTGCCATTTGGCTGCCTTCATATACAGATTATAAATTACTCAACAAACTGTGCCTGGAAATTATGTTAATTGTAGTTATTTAGTTGACAGCATGTGGTTAAGAAAGTAAAATAAAGCACAGAATGGAAAAGGCATAATTAAGTTATTATTGGTTCCGTTCCCAAACCTTACACTGTATGTAAAATGTTCACAGTGAGGAGGCTGAGTAGTCAAGATTATTCACATTTATGGGATTTCCATGTTGATATCATGGATTTTACCAGTATATTGCTACCCCTTCAGGAGATGCTTGGTTGAATGGGTTCTCTGTTCTTTACCTTAACTTAACGAATAACCTCAGCCCCTCTGACACACATGATTGCAAGCACTTAAGAACACCAGTGTGGATACCTTTAACAAAACTGTAAGTTAGTACCAGGAAAAAGACACAAGGCCATTTGGTGGGAAATTAACTCAATGGCAGGGGTCAAGTCCTGGGGAAAGAAGCGTGGGAACTCCCACCCAAGATCCTTTCCCCCACCAAAAAAAAAAAAAAATTATACTCTCATATGCATAATTACTAAACCGCGTGTTTTTTTTCCGATCCACTGTACCTTAGATATCCTTTATGTAACTGGCCACTTCCTGTATATGGATTCATCGGGTAGTGTGCGAGTATTCCCTCTCTTCCTCGATGCCGCAAAGTCTCTTGGGAGCTTTTGTCATTGTTCCCAGGAGACATTGCGGAGGTCTGCCGCAAGTTATCGCGGGATTTAGAAAGGACTTTAAGCAAGTTCTTTCTAAATCCCGTGATAACTCGTGGCAGACCTCCGCAATGTATCCTGGGAACAATGACAAAAGCTCCCAGGAGACATTGCGGCATCGAGGAAGTGACAGAATACCCGCACACTACCCAATAAATTTCATATACAGGAAGCGGCCAGTAACATAAAGGATTACCAAGGTTCGCCTGCCCGACAGTGACTCGAGCTAGGCATCGCCGCTTAGTGAAGGATTGGCTCGGGCCGCTCGGCTGCTCTAGTCCTGCAAAGGGAACTGCGTTCCTGCTGTGAAAAAAGTGCAGGGTCTCCATTCCCACGCGTTCCAGCAGGACTTGAGCCCTGCTCAATGGGGTTAATTTACTAAAGGTAAATCCACTTTGCACTTGGAAGTGCAGTCGCTGTAGATCTGAGAGGAAGATCTGAAATGAGGGCAAGCTCTGCTGATTTTATCATCCAATCATGTACAAGCAAAAATGCTGTTTTTTATTTTCCTTACATGTCCCCCCTCAGATCTACAGCGACCGTACTTCCAAGTGCACTTGTAGAGCAAAGTGGATTTGCCTTTAGTAAATAAACCCCAATGTATTGGTACAGGTTACAGTAAATAGTGGTTTGAGCATTAATGAGCCTACAGAAGGTAGGTTCAGACACAACCCGCTAGACAGTATAAACACTATGTCAAGTTCATTTAGAATAGAGTTCTGTACCACTAAATAAAATCAACACATAAATCAGCAAAGTCAGCAATAAACAAAGTGAATAATAATACTATACCAAGTCTAGAGTGCACTCTAGGAGAATGGCTTTGATATGGTACAATGTCCCCTTAAAGGGGGCATAAGAACCAAGTAAAGGTCTCTGTAAAGGGACAGTCTTTAGGACTAACTTTTCAGCCATCTAGCATTGGTTCCCAGTTGTACCATTGGTGCACATAAGAACAGTCCCAGTCAAAAATACAGGCAGCAATAAGGCTATTAGGCAGCTGTGTGGTTGGCTCTGGAAGGGCTCAGTCTCTCAGTCAGTATTAACAGGTTATGGGCCCCCTCAGCAGACCCAGTTACACAGCAGCAGTAGTCCCTCTGCTCAGATGTCCCCTCATTTTGGGTTTCCTGGGGTGACTCTGGTCCTCAGCATAGCACAGATTGTATCCTGGCAATGCCTTAGCCCCTCAGCACATAGGTCATGCTTGGTACCCCCCCCCCCCCCCCCCGGGATGAGCTAAGACCTCCGATAAACTTCCCAGGAAAATACCTCAGTTCTCCTTCTCATGCAGGGCTTGGTTCAAGCCCCATACCTTCCATTGGGCAGTGCTCCTAAGGTGATTACATGTCCCATGATCCTCCTCTAGTCTTTTCTAAATGTGTCATTCTGCTGCTTGCCAGATGAGAGCAGGAGTGAGCGGGGAATCATGCAGCTCGCTTTGACAGAGTGCAGCGGCGGCATAGAGAAGAGAAGAAAGCCCACAGCTGGAGCCACAAAGAAGCACAGCGACCGTCCGCTACACCAGCAAAAAAGTCTAAAGAAGAAAACAAATCTCTCACAGCCATTAGGGTATATTTTTGTGTTATACAAGATTGGACAAGGATTGGGACTTTTAGCAATAAAAAAAATGCCAACACAGGGGTCTTTATGTAATGCAGAAGAAGCTTCATGTTCTCAACTTAACCAGCTATCACACAGCAAACTCTTTAAGGCAAGGGATGACTTTAACAAAGAACTGGCAAATGAATAACAATGATTTTAAGAGCAAAGTTCACAATATAGATGCACTAGTAGAAAGTGCTACTTGATCACCTCTAGACACTCTTTGCAGAATGAAGCAGTCTTCCCCTTAAAGCCCCTAATTTCACTTCACTTAGCACGATGGGGATAACCCAAATGCAGCACCCAATCCTTTCGATGTGTTCACACCGGAGGTCCCCACTTCCTTTGTCTTCTAATTCTTGCTAGCAGGATTGAGTTTTAAAGGATAGGCACCATTCGACTGTACCTCTGCAGCTCACTTGTCTCTGTGCCCTAATAAACTGCACTTTATTATAGGGTGGCAGTTGTAACCTCTATTTCTCCCCCTGATTTTGGCTAGCCACTGTCCACTAAAAAACATGAGATTGAACATTAACCCCCAGACAAGTGACATCCTAATTCATAGACTGCTAAAGTCTACTAGGTGACAGCTCTTCATCACAAGGTGAGTTTCTGGTCCATTGTATTAAGTAGGGCTGAGGGTAGTGACAAAGCCCATGTAATTTACCACCTTGGCTAATGACAGGTTAATCTTTGAGAATTTAGCAAATGGGGCTGCTTATACTTGGTATAATTCCTAATTAAGACCCCATTCACACTGAGGAGTTTTTCAGGCGGTACAGTGCTAAAAATATCGCTGCTAAACCGCCTGAAAAATTCCTGCCCAGCAACCTTAATGTGAAAGCCGGAGGGCTTTCACACTGAGGCGATGCGCTGGCAGGAGAGAAAAAAATCTCCTGTTAGCAGCATCTTTGGAGCGGTGAGAGGAGCGGTATATGTATACGCTCCTTCTCATCTCATTTAAAACAATGGAAAACCGCGGCAATACTACCGCAATGCGCCTCTGCAGAGGCGCATTGCGGGTGGTATCAACCCTTTATCGGCCGATAGCGGGGGTTAATACCGCACCGCTAGCGGCCGAATCCCGCAGCAAATCCGGCGGTATAGCGCCGCTATTTTTAGCGGCGCTATACCGCGGCTCCCGCCCCAGTGTGAAAGGGGCCTTAGCGAGGACTCAGAAATAACTCACAGATTCATTAATGAACCCTGATCAATTTGGGTTTGTGAGTTTTAAATAACTTTCTAAAAATTGTGCTAGACACAGATTTGGACTAAAAAGCTCAATATTTTAAGCTGAACTCCAGGAGCAATTTTTTTATTTTTTTGAATACTTATATAAAAGTCAGCTCTGCTCAAGGCAAGTATGCATTTGTTATATCATAAGGGTTGCTAGAAATGCTGTAAATCACTATAGTAGGGGATGCTACTTAAAGTGAGAGCCAGGCTGCATCTGGGCAGCTTCCCATCTGCAAAAAGTGGTGTTGTAAGTAACCCTGCGCTGCTAATAAATGTTGTAGCTGCTAACACGGCTAATTGAAAAAAAGCAGAAAAAATATGTGGTGTGTAAATGTAGCGCTAAGACAATACAAAAAATAACTAAATAATTGTATCCAAAATAACATACGTAGTGATCGCTAACTTACAGTATACATAAAATAATTATAGTGAACTGGAAAACAAATGTGAAGAGAAATAAATCCAAAAAAACTAATTATTTGTGACCATAAATAAATAAAAGTCCACCACGTGTCACACAAATTTCTGAAACTCAGATTTGAAAGTGATGCTTGAAATAGACGTGACTTCTCGTGTATGAAGTGTTAACCCTCCACCAATAGGATTGCAGGCTTACCGGAACGTGTGGACTCTTAATCTCTTATGAGTCAAACACGCATGAAGGTGATGTAAACAACAGGAGCGTCCTGCCACTGCCACCCCATTTGTATACATACATGCGCTGCATTCTTCAATTCCATGTAAGTGCAACTACTTATTAAATGTTACCTTTTTATCGAGATTACGCTATGTTGCTTCCTCTCTCCTTCTCCATATCCTTCCAACATTGAATTTCACTGAGGGCAAGTTGTGTGCAACTGTTGTTACTGTTTATCCTACATTTGGTCGAATCAGCCTTTGTTGATGATCGATCCATTGCCTTTGACCACTTCATTACTGGGCACTTAAACCCCCTTCGTGCCCAGACCAATTTTCAGCTTTCAGCGCTGACGCATTTTGAATGACAATTGCGCGGTCATACAACACTGTACCCAAATGATATTTTTATCATTTTTTTCCCACAAATAGAGCTTTCTTTTGGTGGTATTTGATCATCTCTGCGATTTTTATTTTTTGCAAAATAAACAAAAAAAGACAGAAAATTTTGAAAAAAAAATACAATATTTTTTAACACTCGTCGTAGTGTTGTACGTCACCGCGTTTTGGACGGTCGTAAGTTTGGTGTGACGGTGTGTATGCAAGACAGCTTGAACGGTATTCCGTCAAAAAAATCCATCAGAGTTTATCCCGACTGAAGTTCCGTTCGTGTGCACAAGGCATTAGGAACTCTCTGTTTGGATGAGGTTGAGAATGTGACTTTCCCACTCCTACTTTCCACATTGTCCAATAAAAGAACAGCTCATAGTCATTGATAAAATATGAGACAATCTTTGAATGGTGGAAGTGCAGAGTAGGTGACTCCCTGTGGTTAGTGTGCAGAGGGGGAGCTACTAGCTCAGAAGCCAGAAGATCACAGTGATCACTGTAGGTAGTGTGGGCTACTACAATGATTTACAGCATATGTGGCCCTCTTTTTCAATTTACTAAAAAAATCCTCATCAGCAGAGAGACTTCTCATCACTTCCTGCCTCTATGCAAAATAAGAATTAAGACCCCATGATATCTGCTGATATAGTAATATATACTCTAAATTTTATAAAAAATAAAATAAACACAACTATGCAAGACACTTCCTAAATGAAAAATCTTGTATTATCATTATTCAGCTGGTGAACTGACCCATATAAAAGACAATTCCTGATGCAGGGTCCACTATGGGATGTTCATGCACAATAGACTGATGGTGTTGTCCATTGTGACCAATTAGCTTTCATTGTTTTTTTCTATAATATGTTTGGTCACTGTGCACAACAATTCCATGTTTGTGCCTGTCTTCTTTTCTCCACTTATTATAAATTGTCTCATTAGAACAGCTATGGTACTGGTTGTCTTTCCACGAATGGATGGTCCTTAGAGTTCATGTTTTTGAATGGAAAGAAATAAGTTAAATAATCGTGTTTCTTTTTAAACAACCTTATTTTATATATGATGTGTTGTGCAAACTGATACTATAATCCATATGGAAAGATATACTGTAGCAATTATCTAAGATCAAAGTAGCCACCGACAGAACCTATTTACAGTGGAGACTGTCTGATCCCGCTATTCTTTAAAAGCGGTAAAATATGCAAGATATCTGAAATTATTGCCAACGGTAGTAATAGCAAATGATCAGTCAGGGCCAAGCTGCAGACTTTCCATTATAAAAGATTAATGACTTTAAATATTTCCTACAGAAAACAAAGCAAACTATAAATAGGGCAACTCTTCCAAAATCATGTAAATGCAAAATAAATGGTGCATTACAATCATTTTATCAGCTTTTCTTCTCATTTAGTAGACAAATTACTGTTTCACACAACAAAGTACTTTTTCTCTTTATCTAAGCAGAGCCAAATGGAAAACATTAAGCTATTTATTTACAGTGCTTTGGTAATGTTGCACCTCAGCTGTTGATCTGTTCATTTTAATTCACATGTTTATATCCTTTTTATATATGTTTAGTTGAATAGGGTCCTGTTACTGCGTAAAGTACTTAGCAAACAAACCATCAGAATATGTACTTATGTAAAGAATTTACAAGTAATCATGGTGCTAATGAGCCTCACTGAGACTGTGAGATACCCCTCCAAGAACAACAGGGCACATGCTTTTTGGGTATTATTGTTATTTTTAAAAGATTGAAGCTGGACCGCATTTAAAAATAAAATAAATCCATACAGCTCTGTATTCATTAATTTATTCTAAAATTCGTTTTTTTATAATGCAGGCAGTGACAGTGTAAATAACTGAACTTGGCTTGGTATCAGCCTCTTGCAGTGCTCTGAGGAAGAGAGAAGCAGCACGATAAGCCAGTCATCTATGAATGCACCTACACTCGTAGGCCCCATACACACCATAGAATCTATCCGCAGATAAATCCCATCAAATGGGTTTCTGCGGATAGATCCTATGGTGTGTACACTCCGTCGGATATCTATCCGCAGATAAATCTCCCCTGGAATGGATTTCCAGCAGATAAATATTTGTCGACATGCACAGAATATCTATCTGCTGGAATCCATTCCAACGGATGGATCCGCTCGTCTGTACAGACTTACCGGATCCATCCGTCCAAAGGGATTCCCCGCACGCGCCGTAATGAATAGACGCATGCGTGGAATTCCTTATATGACAGCGTCGCGCCCGTCGCCGCGTCATAATAGCGGCGACGGCGCGACACGTCATCGGCAGAGGATTTCAGCGCGGATTTCAATGCGATGGTGTGTACACGCCATCGCATTGAAATCCTCTGAAATCTTAGAGAGGATTTATCCGCGGATACGGTCCGCTGAACCGTATCTGCGGATAAATTCTATCGTGTGTATGGGGCCGTACACTAACTGGCATGCTAAAAGAAGGAGAGAGCAGAGTGACAGGGACACATTACACTGCAACAGCACTATACTGTTATTTATGCTTTGAAGGAATAGTAGCTTTTTTTTTTAGGGTTACAACCGCTTTAGGATCATTTAAAGTTGGTGGGAGACATGCTGTTTTGTGTCCATCATATTATTAAAAGGTGAAGAGGAAGAGCTACAGGAGGAGTTCCTGTATTGTAATTCTTTCACATGTTTAGACTGTTAGAGGTACAGAAAGCTCATAAACCATATTTTTTTTACAGAAAGCAATGTAAAAAATTAAGACATTTTATTTTGTTGTTACACAGACATAAACAATTATGCTAGTGATTTCAGAATATTTTGCATACATTTTTAGTATTTTTTGGATTCTTTTATATTAGATTCTTTCATTAGAATAGAGGCAAAACCCATGTTATGAATAAAGACAGTTATATAGCCTTAATGTTATGTGTTTATACCATAAATGCAGTTATACAGTTTCCGCTGTATTACTGTATATACACATCTCAATAAGATTGTTTTATTATACATATTCTAATTTTCTTGGTGAAAATTTAAAAAAAACAATAATATAGTAAAAGCAAAATGATAAACTTTTACTGTTAAGTAATTGCCATGGTTTAATTGACCATCTGTCAGGAACCTGCAAATAAAATGTGCATTTTCTTTGTAAATATTTCTCTGTGGAGCAATTTGAAAATGATTGCGGCACAGAAAATGTTGATCTCTGTGTGATATAAGGAGTCACACTGATATAATGATAGTTCTTTACAAGCTGCTTGAGGCTGGTGAAAGGTGACTGAACCACAAGTCTGCAATAAACTTGAGAACAATAATGAACATTGTAAGCTGTCCCTGGCTTATTAAGTCACTGATCCAGAACAAGCATGCAACAAGCTAAGTCAAAGTGAGTTCAGAACGTATGCCTTGCCTATTTGTTCGGGGGAAGCATTCTTAATTCTTGTTCAATATTTTTATTGAAAATCAAAGTATACAGGCAATTTGATGTCCAGATTAATATCGCAGCATGCAGAAATATAACATAGTATTCGGCTACATTGGCCACATAAGTGAAGAACATCATAAGAAATGCCTACAATAACCTAAACCATAACTGACGCAGAAATCTGGACATATTGGACAGCTAAGAATGAATAGGTGTTGGCCAGAAAGAGACAGGGAAGAAAACAGAACGAGGGAGTGAGTGCATCGGAGCAAAGTTGAGTTATATCAGTTGCAAGGGCCAAAGTATGTCAACATCACAGGTCTTTTAGGCAATGGAAAAGTCCACTGGTAGGAAGTGTGAAACCCAAAGATCACATATTGTTTTTTTCATCTGTCATAGAGTTTTGCTGTCAATGTGTCAAAGAAGAATAGTCAGTAAAATTTAGTCTTAACTTCGGATAGGAAGATTAAATCAGATAGCCAGGCTTTTGCTATAGTTTGCTTGGTTGCTGTCAAATCCTATTCTAGGTTAAGTAGTACTTTGCCTGGTAGCATAGGGATAGGGGTGCCAAACAACGTGATTAACATGCAATTGTCTTGATTTCATAATAATGTGTGTTAGGCAAGTCCACCATGTCCATACATGTAGGTCTATTCTCCGTGCACACAATCGGAATTTCCGTCGGGATAAACTCCAACGGATTTTTCTGATTGAATTCTGTTCAAGCTGTCTTGCATGCACACTGTCAAACCAAATTCCGACCGTCCAAACGCGGTGACGTACAACACTATGACGAGCCGCGAAACATTAGGTTCAATGCTTCCGAGCATGCGTCGACTTGATTCTGAGCATGCATGTTTTTTCTCCATCAGAGTTCCATACAGACGAACAGAATGCCTTGTACACACGATCGGAATTTCTGATGGTAAAAGTCAGACGGAATTTTTTCATCAGATATTCTGACTGTGTGTGTGCACCATCTGAGTTTTTCCATCGGAAATTCCGACGGACTTAGAAAGAGAACATGTTCTCTTAGCATTGAACTTAATTTTTCTCGGCTCATCGTAGTGTTGTACGTCACCGCGTTTTGGATGGTCGGAATTTGGTTTGACGGTGTGTATGAAAGACAGCGTGAACGGAATTCCATCAGAAAAATCCATTGGAGTTTATCCCAACGGAAATTCCGATTGTGTGTACGGGGCATAAGTCCGTTGGAGTTTCTGATGAAAAAACACACATACGTTTGGAATATCAGATGAAAAATTCCGTCTGACTTTTTCCATCGGAAATTCCGATCGTGTGTACAAGGCATAAGAGTCTAAAAAATCTTTGTGATGTAGGAATCACTCTTATATTGGCATATAGAGACTTTCAAGAGTACGGTACATAAAAGACAACCTAAACCCTTTGGGACTTTGAGTCCAAATTTTTCCCTCCTTTGAGAATATTGACCTCGTTTTCAAATTAGCCTGGGAGAGCAATTTTCAAGAATGCTCTACGAGAATGATAAAATTGCTAATGGAGGAGTATCGGAGACGTCTGACTGACATTGATGAGAAGATAAATACAATATACTCTAATGCCGCATACAGACGGTCGTTTTTTGTGATGAAAAAAAATGACGTTTTTGAAAACGTCATTTAAAATGATAGTGTGTGGGGAAAATGTCGTTTTATGTCTTCAGAAAAACGACCAAAAAAAAATTCGAACATGCTCGAATTTTTTGTGTCGTTTTTCAAAATGTCATTTTTTGTGTCAATGAAAATGATAGTGTGTGGGCAAAACGACGTTTTTAAACCCGCACATGCCCAGAAGCAAGTTTTGAGATGGGAGGTAAAACTACCATTCATAATGGAGTAAGCACATTCATCACGCTGTAACAGACAAAAAAGCACGAATCATCTTTTACTAACAAGTAACCAGCTACAAGCAGCCTCAAGGCGAATAGAACTCCCTTTAGAGTGCTGTCACTTTGTTCATCATTTTTCAAAATGATGGTGTGTATGCTACATCGTTTTTGAAAATGAAGTTTCAAAAATGTCGTTTTTTTTTCATCACTTCAAACGTCATTTTTTTTTCATCACAAAAAACGATCGTCTGTATGCGGCATAAGGTTCAACCTCTACAGACCCATTCCTCCTTTAAAGACCTAAACGAAAAATTGCATGTTCATATAGAACACTTAAAATATTCTGGCCAAAAAAGAATTTAAATACTTAAAAGATCAACAAGCCTTTAAGGAAGGCAGAGCATATAGATGGTCTCAAAATACTGGTGGAAGGGGTCCTCTTCAAAAACCCACATTGTATTCTGATCAGTTTGATATATCTGATTCATCGTCTATGTCATCCAGCGTCTCTCATACTTCTTCCAAACAATTTAGATGTTCTAGGAAACCTAAAAGACTTCAAGATGACGACACATAATCTCACTATGGATGAAATTTCGGTCCTTGATAAAGGGCTCACATTTTGCCCAGATAACAAACTAGATAAGTTCACAGCTATAAAAGATTTGCAGCTATACACAAGGAAACTTTTGCTTAAAAGCATGTTTGAGAAAGATATTTCTGATACAGAAGATTGCCGTATATTTAGCGAACGTCAAGCCTTAGATAATTTAAATGCCTTGTTGGAGGAGAATGAACCAAGGGACCTCATTGATACTATTGATCTAGAGGCCCTTCTTAAACAAATTGAAAATCCCTCCATAGGCACTCTTTCCACGAAATCTTCTCTTAAAAAAACATCATCCTTATATCCCGCCCCCAGCTCTAATCAAGGGGTCATGACTTTCTTGAAAATGGCCAGTTAGAGTCAGGAAATTAGGGCTCTAACTCCCATACCCCCTCGATTGAGAAATCTTTACAAAAATGAAAAAACGGCACTACAAAATTTATCCAAAAATATCACGATCACAATAAAATCTAGTGACAAGGGAGAAAATATTGTCCTTATGGACAATGAACACTAAAGTAGAATGTGTACCAACATTCTAAGTAACCACAGGTACCGTCCAGTGGGCTCTGCTGTTGTTGAGGCTTTCAATAAAAAGTTTTATTCTTTTGTGGATGATGTGTTTTCTAACAAAATTATTTCAAAACAAACCTGGGAGTTGATTCGCACTCCATATCCAAGAGTGGCGATGTTTTACACACTCCCAAAGATACACAAGAATGCTATTGGTCCACGAAGAAGACCGATACTCTCGGGAAATGGTTCGATCACTGAAAACCTCTCCAAGTTGATTGACGGACATATTCGACCCTTTGTGTTTGCAATACCATCATATATCTGTGATACCATTCACCTTCTACAAATTATAGAGGATGTACAGATCCCTGACAATAGCATTCTTGTAACTATTGATGTCGAAGCCCTCTATGGTTCAATACCACACTCTAGAGGACTCGATTGTATTTGGCGAGCTTTGTCACGAATCAGTCATCGTGAAGCTTCCTTCAATGATTTTACACTTTTTTCCCTAGATCACATTTTGAATCATAACGTGTTTTGTTTTGATGGCCATTTCTTCCTCCAGGTCCTGGGTGTAGCCATGGGCACCTGCTGTGCCCCTGTCTATGCCAATCTGTACCTGGGGGAATGGGAAAATAATTTGTATGTGTTTTTTTAATAGTTATGTAGCACAGGTACATAAATGACATCTTCGTCATCTGGGACAGGCCCAATTCCTTTTGGATGAGTGGCTGATGGTCCTAAACATCAATGATTTTAATCTTAAATTTATGATGAGCTCTGACAGTTCTAAGATAACTTTCTTAAACGTAGAATTTTTTAAAAATTAGACTAATTTACTATCTTACAAACTGTTTAGGAAGGCCACCGCAGGGAACACTATACTCCACTCCTCAAGTTCCCATCCAAAATCACTTATCAATTCTATCCCTTATGGCCAATATTTACGCATCAAGCGTAATTGTTCCAACCATCTTGATTTTAAACGTGAGGCCAACAACCTGAAGAGACGCTTATTAGAACGTAGCTACAGTCACAAATATCTCAAAAGAGCATTCCATCGCGCTGAGGCCAGTGACAGACAGGCGCTCTTGGTTCCCAAAAAGAAAAAGACCAAAAAGATCAAATCAGACCCATAGAATAATTACTACCTTCAACAATGAACACACAAAATTAGTGCAAATATGAAAAAAATATTGGCACCTCCTAACAGCAGACACCTTGCTTGAACCTTTTGTACCCCCTAATTTTAATTATCACCTACAGACGGGCAACCTCTGTGGGTGACTTATTGGTTCAAAGAAAATTTCAGGGTCACAACCGTGGTGATCCATGTAAGACAGTGGGAACCTTCACTTGTGGGATGTGTTCCTACTGCAAATACATGGATTGTAGGAAAGACATCCTTTTACCAAATGGAATGCGTTTTTTCCCAAAACACTACTCTAATTGTCAAACAAAAGGGGTAGTATACTGCATTTCCTGTAGCTGTGGTTGTTTTTATGTGGGTAAGACGGTCCAAAAATAATGGCAGAGACTATACCCACATATTTGGGCAATGCAAACTTGCCAACCCTGAAGTCACACTAGGCAGACATGTAGCCCAAACTCACAATGAGATTTGCCCAACAGTGACAGTTCTAGTTTTAGATTGTTTGCACCACAGTATACTGTATGTGGTGGAGATTTCAACAAGTATCTCCTACAGAAGGAGCTCAAGTAGATATCTCAAGTAGATATCTAATTTGAATGCCACTTTTCCACTAGCCTAAACAAAGCCTTCAATTTAAAACCTTTTTTACCTTTTTTACCAGGCTTCGTAACAGGAGGGTATGATAAGGAATTATAATCTGTCATCTACCACACAGACTCCCTTCCTTATTATCTACTATCTATTATCCGCCATACCTTGTCTAAAATGATGTGCTCTTTGACTATCTATATTCCTCTCTCTCTTCTTTCCTTCCCTTCTCTGTACCCCTACTACTTTGCACCAACTTTATTCGAAGCGATTTACTACCAAACATGTATGTATATAATTGTATTTTTCGCTTCAATAACCAATACTCATGTGTTCCTTTGTTCTTTTCCTTTGCAGATTTAACTTTATACAAACACAATATGTAAAGATTGGATTCCCGGCTTATGCCATCACCACCCTCCAAGGTTTTCTGTCTTTGTATGTGGTACAATTTCTTTCTTGTTTTTGCCTCTATTTACTGGTCTTAAACCATTGGCATATGGGCTATTGCAGGATATGCCTCTATGGTTGGATGGCTCATCGGAGCTTCCCGGCACAGAGGGGCCTACGGCCTGTTCTCCAATAGGACCGTAGGCTGCTCCCCCTGGTGGGCATTGGCACCCAATGCAGCCTCTGGATTTTTTTTCTCCCACGGCTGGGTACTGGCCTTCCAACTGCCGCCCACTTCTTGTGTTGGCTGCTCCGTCAACGTCTGACGCCATTGTGGTCATCGCGGTGACGACGTTGGCTGCTGCCCACTTTTCATGACGATGTCTCCATCGACATCTGACGTCATCGTGCTTACCGCGATGACGCCGGATACTGCGACGGTCGGGAGGCCTCTTGTTACAATTCACAGGTGTTTAACATGCGAGCATTACTGCACCTCACATTGCTTTTTATACGTTTTATTGTGATCACTATTTATTTGTCATTCATGTATGACATTTTTATAAATAAACCAAACGTGGTTTGACCTGCACCATTGGGAGCATCTCTTTCTATTCCGTTTTTAATTTTTGAAATTAGTATGGAATTACCCTGGTATTAATCTGTCAGTGGAAAAGTGTGAACTCCATACCTCAGCCTGCTGGACCACCATTTCTGTCCAGGATTGATTCAGGCCTCTTATGACCCACTGTTGTATAACAGATGTGTCCACCCCATTTGGTAAGAGTACCTAATCTGTACATATTTTGAAGATTTTGAGAGCAACTGCAGACAACTTATTTTCCTCTTACTCTGAGCCATCTAAATGGGAAGAATTTTCCTTCATTGTGTTTTCTTCTCATGGACTTTTCTCACATTGTTATTTGAAGCCTACCCGCTTCTCTGAACTTTCTTTATTAGTTTATATTATTCACACCTTTGTTTACATTTCACAATTCACATTGTGTTACTTTCAGTGCGCACTTTCTATATTGTTGATCATTAGTGTTGCACTAATTACGGTACCCACCATTTATACCAGACTCTGTTAGAGTGCAAGCAGCTCCCTTCTTTGTTTATTTGGTTTCTAGTGCAGTTTTTTTACACTTTTTCACGTTTAACACACCTGTCTACAGATAAAGTGCCTTATATGCACAAACACCAACCCCTGACTCACCGGATTGGCTCAGGCACACCATAGATCCCCACCCTCACCAGGTATTTATAGGCTATCAATACATCACTTGTTTGCTGCACAGCCATGCTGATCTCATTCGATCATACGAGAGAGGAGCTCCTTAGGTGAGTCTATCCATGGACTTTTTAATTCATTTCATCTATACTTTGTTTACCATATACACCCCCCCCCCCTTTTGCCATATAAATATAATTGGTCTTCTCCTGTATTGGATATTACTTGTCTTTCTATGGGATCTATTCCCTGAAGTGATTCAACCAATTCCTAATTTACACCTATTCTTGTATATGATAGATCTGCACCTTTGGCTCTCCTTTGTTGGCTTCCGCAAGCCCTGATTTGCCGCCAGCAGCCATTTGGTCTAATCCTGCTATATCTGTCCTTGTAAAGTCTAATCTAAAGTCTACACACGATCGGTCAATCCGATGAGAACGTTCTGATGGACCGTTTTCATCAGACCAAACCGATCGTGTGTGGGCCCCATCGGTTATTTATGCATCGGTTAAAAAATGTGAAACTTGTTTTAGAATTAACCGATTGATACCTAACCGATAGAAAAAAAAACAACCGTTTGTAGGCACGTCCATCGGTTAAAAATCCACGCATGCTCAGAATCAAGTCAACGCATGCTTGGAAGCATTGAACTTCGTTTTTTTCAGCACGTCGTTGTGTTTTACATCACTGCGTTCTGACACGATCGTTTTTTTAACTGATGGTGTGTAGGCACGACTGACCATCAGTCTGCTTCATCGGTTAACTGATGGAAAAATCCATCAGATCGTTCTTATCGGATTGACCGATCGTGTGTACAGGGCATTAGAGATGCTAGTGATACCGTCACTAATGAACCTAGGAAGTGAATGCTTTTTTCCCAAGGCGTCTTCCAGGACAGCCCTTGAGAGATGGAGCTCCTCCCTGGACAGGAAACACATCACCTCCAGCTCTTTAAAAGGCCGTCCCTCAGGCATCCGGTCAGTTTTATGTGTTTCCTCAGAACGGAGGAGACATGTCACCTGAGGAACCGTCTTTTCACAGGGGGATGGATCCGGGAGAGTGTCCATCTCTAAAGGGTGGGGGAAGACAGCTGGGCTGGTTGTTCCCTCACCTGGTAATCCTCTCCGTTTTTTGGGCCACGGGTTCCCTCCGCTTGTGCTTGGAGTTCCCCGTTTCTCCTTCCCTCCGGTGCCCGGCGAGGGAGTGGGCAGTGATAGCGTGCATGGGCGGCGGCGTCTGGCGGCGGGAGAAGCTCTCCTTGCGGTGGACGCCGTGACCCGGAAGTCGCTGGGCGTAACCTCCAGGCCGGAATGCGCGTCATCACTGTGCGCCGGAAGCTCAGGTTCCGGTTTCCTGGCGCGGGGTTTGAAGGAAGGCCGAGTCGGCACTTACAAAAGGCAGCAAGCGTGGGCTGTACTCTGCCTATCCACCGAGCAGCATGGACGCTGCACACGCTCCAGTGGAGTCTGGCGCCGGCTCTTCACAGGTAGGCTGGCTGTTCCAGAACCTTATTCCTGTGTTTTTTCACCTGTATAGGGGAGCTAGATAGGTCTGTAATCCTATGTATAGCTCAGTGGGCACCTTAGGACAGGGGAGGAGGGGGGCACTGGTTATGTATTTTACTAAGAGACCCTCTCTCTCTCTCTTTTTCTGTCAGAGAGAACCAAAGGATGTCAAAATTCCTTCTAGAGACAAAAAGAAATGTGCAATTCAAGACTTGCATCTGGCTATACCAAATGCTTGTGTGGTCCCTGTATTACTACGGTGGTGAATAGCGAAGAGGCTTCCCTGCTTAATACGTTTCTGGGTTCTTTTAAGGATGAAATGCAAGCCACTTTTCAATCTTTCAGGAAATTAATTGCTGACACACAAATTCCAGGTTCAGCTGCTAGACAGCAAGAGGTGCCCACCTCTCCAATTCTGGTAGCATCAGGAACAGGTGATCCTGTAGAGAATGAGGAGATTTCCCTTAATAATAATTCTGATTCAGAATCTTCCCACCCAGATTCTGGGCAAGATAATGAACAGGATGACTCCCGCACCCCCACTAGATTCAAACTCTCCCAGGAGGAGGTAGATGAACTAATTGGGGCTATTCATGAGACGTTAGAGCTGAAGGAGGAAAAAACTTCGCTCTCACGACATGATAGGATGTATCAGGGGTTAAGCAGGAAAAAACAGAAGGTTTTTCCAGTACACAAAATAGTTTCAGACTTGGTTCTGAAGGAATGGTAGGAACCTGACAAAAGGCCCTTCTTTTCAGGTGGTCTAAAAAGGAGATTCCCTTTTGATGAGGACCCCACTGCGGTCTGGAATCAATCTCCAAAACTTGATGCCCCCTTAGCAAAGGTTTCAAAACACTCGGACCTTGTGTTCGATGATATGGGACATTTGGCGGATCCCATGCATAAAAGGGGGGATGTTATCCTCAAGAGATCCTGGGACACGGCTATGGCTAACCTTAAACCAGCCCTAGCAACCACGTGTGTAGCACGTAATTTGGAGTTTTGGCTCAAACAATTGCAGGAACACCTGACAGCAGGTACTCCTAGAGAAGAGCTGTTAAAATCTTTTCCCATGCTGTTTAAAGCTGTAGGCTTTATCGCCGATGCCTCGGCAGAATCGGTAAAACTTTCAGCCAGGGCAGCCTCCCTGTCAGTGGCTGCAAGAAGAACTCTTTGGCTCAAAACCTGGCCGGGAGATACTGCCTCTAAGTTACGCCTTTGCAGCGTTCCATTTTCAGGTACATTTTTGTTTGGCACTCCGCTAGATGAAGCGCGTTAGAACGCACTGCAGATAAAAAGAAGACTTTTCCTGACAAGAAAAAGTCAGGTCCCAAGAATTTTTTTCGTTCCTTTAAAGGGCAGAAGAAAAATCAGGAAAAAGGGAAGTCAAATAGACCCTGGGCGTCACAAGGGGGTAAAAAGAAAGCCAATGTGCTCTTTAACCCTCCTGACAAAAATCCCAAAGCCCAGTGATGTCAGGATCCAAGTGGGAGGAAGATTTGGGGACTTCCTTCCACAATGGAAAAAACTGACCTCCAACAATTTTGTCAGGGGAGTCATAGAAAAAGGTTATGCTCTGGAGTTCGATCAGGTACCACCAAAAAGGTTCCTGATTACACAACTGGCAAAAAATCAAACAAAAGCTCAGGCATTACAACATCTCATAGGAGAGCTTGTAGATCAGAAAGTCATAATACCAGTTCCAAAACGAGAGGAAGGCCAGGGTTTTTACTCGCACGTCTTTTTAGTGCAGAAGCCATCAGGCAAGTATCGCCTGATCTTCAACCTAAAACCATTGAACACGGCCATAAGGTACAAAAAGTTCCGGATGGAATCAATCTATTCTGTCAAGAATCTGCTTCAAAAAGATTGTTTCATGGAAAAAAATTATCTGAAGGATGCCTACCTTCATATTCCTATCAGGGAAAGCTCCCAAAAGTTCCTCCGCATAGCCATTCAAGTGGGAGAGAAAATGTATCATTTTCAGAGTCAAGCCCTTCCCTTTGGCCTCTCCTCATCTCCGAGGATCTTAACCAAAATTCTAGCGGAGACACTGGCCCCCCTAAGACTCCAGGGCATAACAGTCGTTCCATACTTAGACGACTTGCTGTTCCTGGCACCGACAAAGCAAAAACTGCTGGCAGATCTAGTGGTCGCCCAGCAGTGGTTGACTCAGTTAGGTTGGATCATCAACCAGGAGAAATCAAACCTCATTCCCTCTCAGGAGATCCTGTTCTTGGGCTACATAATAAGTTCAACAGAACAAAAGACTTTTCTTCCTCAAGAAAAAATCGATCACCTAAGTCAACGGGTAGCGCAAATACAGACAAATCTCCCTGTCACAATAAGGGAGATAATGTCAGTTTTAGGCCTCATGACAGCCTCCATCCCAGCAGTGAAATGGGCCAGGTTTCACCAAAGACCGCTCCAGTCATTCCTTTTACAAAATCTGTTAGGAAAGGACTTGGAAGACAAAGTGTTTCTATCGGAAAAAACAAAACAAGCACTTTGGTGGTGGAGAAACCAAAACAACCTGAAAGGAGGTCTGTTGTGGAACCCCTCAGTTACGCTCATCCTGACTACGGACGCCAGCAACCAAGGTTGGGGAGCCCATCTAGGGGATCAATGGGCGCAAGGCTCTTGGAGTCGCCTAGAAAAGAAGCGCTCGTCAAATTACAGAGAGTTAAAGGCTGTAGCAAAAGGTATGGCAGCATTTCAAGACCAACTCAAACATCAACACCTGCAGGTCAGGTCAGACAACATTACGTCGGTGGCGTACCTGAACAAACAGGGGGGAACCAGGAATCCCACCCTGATGAATATAGCCAACAAAATGTTTGTTTGGGCAGAACAGAATCTGGAGTCACTGTCAGCCGTCCATCTCAGGGGTACGCAGAACAGTCTAGCAGATTTTTTGAGCAGACAGTTGATCTCTCAAGAGGAGTGGTCTCTAGATCCGACAGTGTTTGCAGACATAGTTGCCAAGTGGGGTCTTCCGGAAATCGACCTTTTCGCAAGCAGGAAAAATGCCAAACTACCAAACTTTTTCTCTCTGAATCCAAGAGATCAACCATTAGCAGTCGATGCCTTGCAGAACAGTTGGACATTCACCCTGACCTATGCTTTCCCTCCACTTCATCTTTTGCCGAGAGTCCTCTCCAAATTCAAGACGGAGAAGACTTCCCTTATTTTGATAGCCCCTTTTTGGCCAAAAAGGGCGTGGTTTTCACTTCTACTAGGCTTAGTAGATCGGCCACCCTGGATGTTGCCGTGCAGTCAGGATCTGCTGTCTCAAGGTCCAGTCCAGCACCCCAACCCAGCCTTTTTGAGTCTGGCGGCTTGGTATCTGAAATAGACATCCTGAAGTCCAAGGGTCTATCAGACAGAGTGATCAAAACTCTGTTGCAGAGTCGCAAGCCAAATACCAGAGCAATTTATCAGAAGCACTGGAAAAAATTTAATCTCTGGCTAAAAGAGAATAGGAAGAGAGAATACGATTCTCCAACAATTCTAGAATTCTTACAAGAGGGCATCGACAAGAAGTTGGCTTTAAGTACAATTAAAGTGCAAATTGCGGCCCTATCAGTTTACGTTCAACGCTCATTACAGCAGGATCCACTTATTAGCAGATTTTGTAAGGCGGTTGCTAAACAACGTCCGGCCCCATGCCGAAAGATACCGACATGGGATCTTTCCATTATGTTAATAGCAGTCATTAGAGAGCCCTTTGAGTCAATATCAGAGGCATCTCTAAGGTTAATTACTTTAAAGACAGTCTTCTTAATCGCGATGACTACGGCTCGTAGAGTCAGCAGCGAACTCCAAGCTCTGTCAATTAAAGAACCATACATGCAGGTATTGGAGGATAGAGTCATTCTAAAGACTGACCAATCTTTTGTTCCAAAGGTCGCTTCCTCTTTTCACAAGAGTCAGGACATCATTTTACCCTCTTTTTGCAATAAGCCAGCGAATGGCAAAGAAGAACAGCTGCACCGGCTGGACGTCAGAAGATGCCTCCTTGCCTATCTGGACGCAACTAAGGATTTTAGAACATCAGAGGCCTAGTTTGTTCTTTTTTCCGGAAATCGAAAAGGAAAACAAGCTTCAAAAGGGACAATATCCAGGTGGATTAAAATGGCCATCTTGGAAGGGTACAAGACTCTGCATTTGTACCCTCCGCAAGGCTTGAAGGCACATTCTACAAGGGCGTTAGCCACGTCCTGGGCAGAAAGAGCCGGTGCTACCCCGGAGCAGATATGTAAGGCCGCTACGTGGTCAAGCATGTCAACATTCATTCGACACTATCGTTTGGATGTCTTGAGTAATCAAGAACAAGCCTTTGGGAGAAAAGTCCTCCAAGCAGTAGTCCCACCCTAATCTGGTGAGTGCTTGCTCATCCTCTAAAGGGCTGTCCTGGAAGACGCCTTGGGAAAAACAGATTTCCAGGAGTCTTCCAGGACAGCACGTTCCCACCCTATGCTTTGAGGTAGATATATATATATATATATATATATGCATGAATAATGTAAATGGTATATATGTTATTAACTGTATTTCACCTCCGTCCTTCGGTTCTTGGATTAAAACTGACCGGATGCCTGAGGGACCGCCTTTTAAAGAGCTGGAGGTGATGTGTTTCCTGTCCAGGGAGGAGCTCCATCTCTCAAGGGCTGTCCTGGAAGACTCCTGGAAACAGAGTTTCCGGTAAGACTAACTCTGTTTTTCTTCGTGAAATTAATTGCGCCACAAATAGAAATCTTTTCAGGCGCCATCCGAAACATGTTGGTTTTGGTTCAACTACAACTGTTCTTTCATGTGATGTTTAGAAGTGTAATGTGTTGACCAATTAGTAGCAGCTGTGTTTCTATGTCTTGGTTCCAATTATTTGTTTTATAAAAGTTTTATAAAATGTTTTTGTACTTATGACATTTTTTATATGGAATAAAAAATATAATTTTTAACTTTTTTGTGTCTTTTCCCTAAACATCCTGTTTGTCTCTTACCCTCATCATCCCTGGGGCATTCCCTATGCACACAATTCCAATTGGGATGTGGTAAGACACTTCACGATTTTCTTTGAGTTTGTTTTTCCTTCGACAACCAATTTTTCTGATGTAGGAATGCTGAAAGTTATGGAGATGTGTTATAATTTAATGGGTGGTTTGCAGGCCTAGAGATGCCACACCAACTTGTATAGTCCTTTACGTGCCTCGGGGGCTCAACACTCCACCTTCATCAAGGCCAAAAAAACAGATAATATAAATGTCCGGATCAGAAAAAGCCTTTTCCCACTCCAGGTACTTACATTATATGGTCTGCACAAATGGTGTATCACCTCTTAAGTGGAGATATTTTAGATCCTGTAGCAGTTTTTAATGCTTTCTTTGTCCCATCTGCTCCCAAATTTTACCTCTCTCTGAGCATTGTGGGGTTTAAAAACATTCCACTGATAAAGCTCATCTTGACTGTTGGCAGTTACAGAAATATCGCTGGAGATAGCAGAGATTCTATTCAGTATACCTGCCAAGAGGTTTCACAAGACGCATATAAATAAAAACTACAAAACGTACTATCCTTTGTTTCCATGACAGCTTTCCTTCTGCCTGTTAATAAAAACTGGGCTGTTGGGTGACAGTCATAGAACTAATAACATTCCCTGACTTCTAGATATATTTGTGCATTAACCTACACTTCAAATAAACTGCCTTCTGAGTTTTCAGTGGAACCATATCTCAAATCTTCTTTATTTGGATTGTGCCTATGATCTTTTGCACTGATAACTTTAAAAAAAAACACTCTTACTCCAGCCGTCTGATCCTATATTTAATGCATAACCCTACCTGTCGCAGTATTCATATTGTGATGAAACTCAATAAAGGGTCATGGATGCAAAACAAAACATTGTGACCACTGCATGTACAGACCCTGTCCATTGCAATTGCAGCTTGGAGGGGTGCAAAAAAATGCAAATTTTTATCGTCCCTCCATTCGCGGCATTATAGTTAGGGTTATAGAGAGGATAGTTCTAGATTCAGAATAAGGTTACACTTTACAGGGAGAATTTGCATTAGGGTTACAAGAAGGATTAGTGTTTGGGTTACAGGGAGTTTTTGTGTTTAGGTTACATTAAGCATTAATATTAAGGTTACAGAGTGGGCTTGTGTTTGAGTTACAGGAAAGATCAGTGTAAACTGTAAGGGTTAATGGAAGGATTCATGTTATAGTAACAATGAGGATCAGTGCTAGGGTTAAAGGAAGGGTTAATGTTCTTATTACAGGGAGGATTAGTGTAAGACTTTCATTATTTCCAGGGTTACAAGGGAGGGTTAATATTCAATAACAGGCAAGATATGTGTAAGGCCCCTTTCACACTGAGGAGTTTTTCAGGCGGTACAGCGCTAAAAATAGTTAAATACCGCCTGAAAAACTCCTGGCCAGCCTTCTGAATGTGAAAGCCCAAGGGCTTTCACACTGAGGCGATGCGCTGGCAGGAGAGAAAAAAATCTCCTGCAAGCAGCATCTTTGGAGCGGTGAGAGGAGCGGTGTGCATACCGCTCCTTCACTGCTCCTTCCCATTTAAAACAATTGGAAACCGCGGTAATACCGCCCTCTGCATAGGCACATTGCCGGCGGTATTAACCCTTTATCGGTCGCTAGCGGGGGTTAATATCGCACCGCTAGCGGCCGAATCCCGTGGCAATTCCGACGGTATTTTTAGCGGCGCTATACCGCCACCGCACCTCCACTTCCCCCTGTGTGAAAGGGGCCTTAGGATTACAGGGAGGATTAATGTAAGAGTTTCATAATTTCTAGGGTTACAAGGGAGGGTTATTATTTATAACAGGCAAGATATGTGTTAGGATTGTAGGGAGGATTAGATTTAGGGTCACAGGAAATTTTTTAGTTATGGGGAACCTAAGTAGGATGTTCATCTCTGTGCCTCTGAAAGAATAAGGCAACAAAGGAGAAAGGGGGTAAAAGAAGCTGTAAACAAAGCGGGTACAAATTGGATGGAGTGGGCAGTGCAGGGCCATCTTTAAGGCAGGGCAAAAGGGGAAGCTGCCCTCGGCCCTGTCATTGTTGTGGGACCCAAAGCAGCTGCCTCATACTTGCCAACTATCCCAGTTTAAATTCCCTTGTCCCTTGAAGTTTTAGGCATGTGCTGTGTCCTGATATCTCAGTGTGAAGTGATGCTACTAATGCTGCCCAGCTGTGCCCTATTGTTGTGTACAAATGACTCACCTTCAGACCCTGTGTTTAAAAGTAAATAACCATCATATGTAAATAGCGGTGGAATTCATATGTAAATAGCTGAGGCCGGCGGCATTCAAATGTAAGTAAAGGTAGAATTTATATGTATACCATGCCCCTCTCCAGTGAAGAGGTGATGTGCTGTAACCTCTAGCAACCAATCAGTGAGCAGTATTACTGTATAGTAATCTCTAGCAACCAATCAACAAGAAGAAATCATGTGCTGTAACCTCTAGCAACTAATCAATGAGCCATAATGTGTCCTGTAACCTCTAGCAACCAGTCAGTAAGTGGTAATGATATGCTGTAACCTCTGGCAACCAATCGCAATCACTGCCTGATCTGATACAGTGAACTGATTTTAAGTGGGTGGTGTGGAGTAGAGATGGGTGAACGTAGCATAAGTTTGGGCCGAACTTTGGTTGTTCGGGTGTTCTGGCGAACACCGAACAATATGCTGAGTTTGGGGAAAATTTGAAAGCCGCGGAAACCTCGTTAAAGTCTATGGCACACCAACATGAAAACTCAAAAGTGCTAATTTTAATGCATGGTATTGTAAAAAAAAAAGTGTTTGGGGACCTGGGTCCTGCCCCATGGGACATGTATCAATGCAAAAAAGTTTTAAAAACTGAAGTTTTTTCGGGAGCAGTTATTTTAATAATGCTCAAAGTGAAACAATAAAGGTATGAAATATTCCTTTACATTTCGTACCTGGAGGGTGTCTATAGTATGCCTGTAAAGTGGTGCATTTTTCCAGTGTTTAGAACAGTCCCTGCACAAAGTGTCATTTCTAAAGGAAAACAAAAGTCATTTAAAACTACTCGCTGCTATAATATAAGGCTATATATGCACATTAACCTTTAAAATTAGCACTTTTGATTTTCACGTTCGTGTCCCATTGACTTTAACGGTGTTTGCGTGTTCGAACACATTTTTTGCATGTTCTTTTGCGAACCGAACCGGGGGATGTTCAGCTCATCCCTAGTGTGGAGAGAGTGGAACAGATGCTGGAAAAAGTGGACAAAAGGAGATGTAAACAGAGTAAGGCTATTCAACTATTAAAGAGTTGAAGTATCAAGTGAGCAGAAGGTAGTACAGAGAGTGGTACAGGGCATGCATTCCGGTTAAATCGTTGATAGAGAAGGTCAGAGGCACAGGGATTAAAAAAGAAGAAAAAACATGACAATCAAATATAATACAGAATGCTTTTAGCAAAATAATTGTTAGGGTTTACATATACTTGTGATGATTTAATATGTATTTTACACCATGGACTGGATTTACTATTATGCATAGTAGGCCTATGTACCTTGTGTAATTCACTGTGTGGCCCTGCCCAGGGCGGCACACCCAAACTTATAGTGGCCTCCAGGTGTCCAGCAGAGTATAGCTTACCCATAGAATGGGACTGTGTGACCTGTGCAGTAAGAAGAAACCCCGGCGAGGACTTTTTTGTTGCAAAGTCTATGTGACATGTCGCTGGAAAAGAGAGGAAGGTAAGTATTTCACATGGCAGGCTGCATGAGGCGAAAAATTTAAGAAACATTATACCTTAGTACGTTGTGTAAAAGAAGTAGTCCTAGAAGTAGATGCTAAAGGTTGTTTGCCTACAATCTCCAGTGATGGTGCCTTGGTCCAGGTTATAGCAATAGGCTAGGTGCACACATAAGCATTTTTCCTGACGCCAAACCATGGCAGCATACTAGTGATAGAGCTACGTCTCTTGACCCCTCCTCCAGGACCAGTTAATAGCATAAATTAAAGGCATGGTTAGCCACCACCCCATTCTTCTTGTTTTCCTCATACCTCCACGCCAGTGATGAAGTAAGGAGTCTTATGTCCCCCCACTCTGCCACTGAGGAGTAGCCGTCTGGGTTCAGGCCTCTCCCAGTGCGAAGTCTCAGAGCTTGGGCTGCTAACATCGCGCTAAATAGTCTGAGAAACCCTCGTTTGTGTGGTCTTGAAGGGGTCCCTGCAGTGTTTCCTCTTTAGGAACGAAATCTGCCATTTATTAGCATGACTTGGTTACAGAGCTTTGGGGGGCCAGCATGCCATTTTCTCTCTGTGGTCAGCAGACTGTGTCTTTACCTTACTTTTGTCTTTCTTTTCTCAAACATTTCCTTCTTGGGGGGAGAGCGGGTCACACTGTGCTGTGGGTGTTTTAGTGTCTCCCTATAGGCGTGGGGCGGCCGCCCAGCGCTGTTTTTACCGGCCTAGGACGGCCTGATGATGTCATAGGGCTGCGCCTGGTTCACACATGTGCTCTGGCCTACGGAGGCTCAGGACGCCATGTTTGTTTTGGGCAAAGTAATTCATTTTGCCCACAGCAGCAAGGAGGAGCCTGGGGGTGGGTTGTGTCAATCCCGGGATAGTTTAAATTCATCAGTAGGCTGCCTTTCGTCTGTGGCTCCTGACTTTGAAGTGCTTTCTGGATCCAGAAGTGGCAACCTTCTGTGGCGCCATCTACTGGTAAGAAAGTTTTCTGTTTAAAAAAAAAAAAAAAGGGAATTTTTATATAATGTTGAATATTATATAATTGTATATAAAGTAATGTATTATTGTGGTTGTGATCTGTTTGCCTGATTATAGTTAGATTTTTTTTTTGCTTTTGTATCATGTAAAAAAAAAGAAAAAAGAAGGGGGACAAATTTTAGCAATCTCCACTTTTCTGTCTTTCCTTTAGCTGTCTCTTTTGTACGCTGGCCATCCCTTATACTCTATTGCCATGAGTCAGTCACCACTTATGCAAGACCCTCAATACTTAAGGTAGGAGGACCACCAGTTGGTAAGTTTTCAGGTGACCCTTAAAAAGAGTGCCCTCTAATGCGGTTTGCTTTGATTAAATTCAGCCCCGCACGCTCACGCTCTCGGAGTCCAAGAACAAGAGAGGACAGACACTCTTCAAAGGGGCATAGCTCTAGGCATCGCTCCCGCTCAAAGAAAAAATCAAAGAGAGCGCGTCGCTCCTCCTCTTCTCCAGAGCAATACAGGCGTCCCAACAAGAAATCATGCTGGGCCTGTGGCGCCGTTCCCCTGGCCAACACGTTGGTGTGCAAAAACTGTCTTGAAGAGTTTGCAGGGGACAGGGAACAGGACATTGCGCAGGTATCGTCATTGCTAAAAAAAAGTAGTACGAGATTCCATGTCTGAGTTTACATCAGACCAGCCGCCCACACAAGGGGTTCCACTGGAAGACCAACCAGGGACTTCAGCAAGCAGTATGGCTATACCCAGTGGGGTGGCCTTACAGTCTTCTCAGCCTGTAGAGAAGGGCAGTTCCTCCTCATCAGAGGAGGACCCAGAACAACTCGGGTTCAGTTTTTTCCTTGTAAAACCCTTCATTCTGGCCATAAAGCAGGCGATCGCATGGGAAGAGGAGGAAGTGCCAAACAAGGCAAAATCCTATTACCCGTTTCTACAAAAAAGACAATCCTGCTTTCCATTCATGGATGAAATCAAGGGCGTCCTAAAGCAGGAGTGGCAAAAAAACGATAAAGGGTTTTCTCTCAACTGTATGCAGAAATGATATCCTCTACAGGAAATAGAGGGAATCCCACTTGACTCGCCACCTACGGTCGATGCAGCAGTTGTCCACTTGGCAAAAAACGCGACTCTACCTATGGAGGACTCATCCTCCTTCAAGGACCTAATGGACAGGAAAATAGATTTAGACCTTAGGAAAGCCTATCAAGCAGCAGGGGCAGCCTGCCATCCAGCTCTAAGGCCTTGTACAGACGACCAAACATGTACGATGAAACCGGTCCGCCGGACCGTTTTCACCGTACATGTCTGCCCGGGGATTTCTGTATGGTGGCTGTACTCACCATCATACAGAAATCCGTGCGTAAACAATCCGCGGGGCGTGGCCGCGACGTTGACGCCGCGACGTGGGCGGCCCTGCCAGTTCAATGCTTCCACGAATGCGTCGAATTCATTCGACGCATGCGAGGGATGGCGGGCGCTCGGACATGTACGGTAGGTCTGTACAGACGACCGAACATGTCCGAGCGGACAGGATTCCAGCGGGCTGTTTTAAAACAAGTCCAGAAATATTTGCCCGCTGGAAAAAGGCCCGGTGGGCAAATGTATGTTGGAATCCTGTCCGCTCGGGCCTACACACGACCGAACATGTCTGCTGAAACTGGTCCGCGGACCAGTTTCAGCAGACATGTTCGGTCATGTGTACGGCCCATAACTCTCACTTAAGTAGCTAGCGCTCTGAAAGTTTGGACTCAGAACATCGAGTCAGCAGTGAAGGAGGGAGCGCCAAGGGCAGATATTCTCCGATCCCTGCAGGAACTGAAAGCGTCAGCCGATTTTATAGGGGAGGCAGCAATAGACATGGTCAAATGCTCTGCCAGGGCTATGTTGCACAGAGTAATAGCAAAGAGGGCCCTATGGCTAAAACCATGGTCCGCGGATCCTTCTTCGAAACAGTCCTGGTGTAAGATACCTTATGATGGTAAATGCCTCTTTGGTTCCAAGATGGATGCGGCCATCTCAAGAACGTCAGGGGGAAAGTCTGGTCTACTCCCACAAGACAAGAAACAATGAAAATCAAAGCCTTTTTTCAATAGGCTTCACTTCCATAGATCCAGAGACAAGATTCTCACGCCAGTCCAGGGCCCCGACTGGCAGCTGTAGGGGGACGCAATCATCTTTCCCCAGAGCCCACAAGCAGAAGACACCGGGTGCCCCGCAGGATACTAGTAAGTCCATTTGATGGTGCGCAGCCCCAGATGCTTCCAGTAGGGGCCAGACTGACGCACTTTGCAGACATCTGGGTAAAGAACTCTACAGATACGTTCATTCCCTCCAAGATCAGAATGCAGTGATGCCGGTTTCCTTCTCAGAAAGGTACTCAGGGTTTTACTTCACCCTATTCATGGTACGCAAGAAGGACGGAGGGTGGCGCCCAGTCATCGACTTAAAGGGCCTAAATCTTTATTCTGTTGGAAAAATTCTAAATGGAGTCTATTCACACCATCATTCAAACCATACAGCCGGGCGTCTGGATGCTCTCTATAGACTTGCAAGACTCGTACCTCCATATCCCAATCTTACCAACCGTCCAGAGGTATCTGAGATTTGCAGTCGGTCAGACGCATTTGCAGTTTACAAGCCTTCCTTTTGGCCTGTGCACGTCCTCGAGAACCTTCACGAACATCCTCATTGCCATTCTAGCCCCACTCAGGGTGCAGGGGCTTCGAGTCCACCATTACTTGGACGATATCCTACTACTGGCAAGAGGTCAGGAAGAGTTGTTAACACACAGAGAGATCCTCATCCACACTCTACAGAAGTTTGGGTGGATCATCAACTTCAAAAAGAGCCATCTCATCCCAACTCAACAGTTGGTATATCTGGGGGCACTGTTCGACACAGAGAAGGCATCCGTGTCTGTTCCGCCAGAGAAAGTGAAGGTGATCAGGAAGAGAATTCTAGATGCAACAACTTCCACTCGCCTTTCAGCCTATCAATGCCTCAGTGTTCTAGGCACCATGTCATCGTGCATTCCAATGGTTCCATGGGCCCACTGGCCCACTGGCACCTTCGCCAGTTTCAGCTAGGCTTCCTGTCACAGTGGGGGAAGCAGAGCTTGATACAACTAATAACGATATCTGTCGTTATGAGAAGGAGCCTCCAGTGGTGGCTGAGGGCGAAATACTTAAAGAAGTCTCGACCCTTGGGTCCTCTAAGTTGGACCATTGTTACAACCGATGCCAGCAAGGCAGGCTGGGGGACAGACTGCGAAGGTCAGTCAGTCCAAGGCAGGTGGAGCTTCCCCTCCAGAGTGTTGGTCTCCAACGTGCTGGAGATTCGGGCAGCATTTATGGCTCTCCGAACTTTACACCACAGGATCAGGAATTGTCCAGTCACCTTACAAATGGACAACAGGGCCGCAGTAGCCTATATTCAACACCAAGGAGGAACTTGCAGCAACACGCTGATGATGGAAGTAGAGCCCATAATGGCCTGGGCAGAAATACACCTTCAGTCTCTCAGAGCAGTCTACCTCCTCGGGAGGTTGAACATGCAGGCGGATCATCTCTCACGGAGATTCCCAGATCAGTCGAAATGGGCATTACATCCCATTTTTTTTTCATCTGGTCCACAAGTGGGGTCTTCCACAAATCGACCTCTTTGCTTCTCACAACAACAGCAAACTTCAGAGATTCCTATCCAGATTTCCGCATCCCCAGGCGGAAGGGGACAGATGCACTGGTCACACCCTGGAATTGCAGCCTGGCTTACGCCTTTCCTCCAACAGCCCTAATCATGAGGTTTCTCCTGAGACTGTTGAGAGAGCAGGTGACAGTCATAGCCATCCTCCCGTTCTGGCCACGGAGGCCATGGTTCCCCTTAGCGATACACCTCAGCAAACAACACCCAATTCCCCTTCCAGTATTTCCGCACCTACTAGTACAAGACAGGTTCCTGCATCCAAACATACGCAGGCTGGAACTTCGGGCTTGGCTGTTGAGAGGGGGAGGCTGGAGCACTTAGGATGCTCCAATGAAGTTATTACCACGTTATTGAAGGTCAGAAAATCCACTACTAATAAAGTCTACAAAATCTGGGACAGATTCACACTCTTACTAACTGAGAGAGGTCTCGATCCTGCTACCCCATCTCTATCAGCAGTGTTGGATTTTCTTCAGTCGGGCCTAGACATGGGCCTAAGCCTCAGTTCATTAAAGGTGCAAATATCTGCGATCTTGGCAATAACAAAACTAAAATGGGCAGTGGAACCGCTAATTAAACAGTTCTTGAAAGCAGTTGTCAAAATTCCCCCTTCAAGTAAAAGAATTTTTCCTCAATGGGATCTGTCAGTTCTACTGGATTTTCTTTCAACCCATCCTTTTGCTCCAACTGAGAGTTGTTCCCTTTGGGACATAACACACAAGGCAGTTTTTTTTTTAACAGCAATTACCTCTGGTAGGAGAGTGTCGGAGCTTCAGGCCCTGGGAGCTTCAGAACGACATATAAGATTCTTCCCACATCGGGTCGAACTAAGACCAGTCGACCATTTCATTCCGAAGGTGGCAACACCCTTCCACCAGACTGGTATTTGGGCCTTACCCAACTTTCCAGAAGAAAGTTCAGGAATCCTGCATGAGTTAGATGTCTCCAGAACATTAAATAAATACCTTTCTGTTACTGCACCATTTAGGTCTTCGGAGAAACTCTAGTTAGTACGCCGCTGCAGAGGCTGCTCGAGTCCTGCAAAGGGAACAACGTTCCTACTGTAAAATAAGTGCAGGGACGTCGTTCCTGCAGGACTCGAGCCCTGGTATCCATCATAATTATAAAAAGAGGACTGTACTTCTCCACTCTACCAGGAGTCAGTACCAGTATTTAGATCCACAAGGAACCACCGAATACACAAGAAATACTCATAGTGCAATATTTAATGCTGATTCATGATACATAAATAAATAAAACCTAGATAAATAAGTAAACATCCACAGAAAAAATATATAATGACAGATGCCGCTTGTTGCACTTACATAAGGAGCCACAGAAACATTAGCAATTCTGCTCAAGGCCGTTTTGCACAATGTTGCATCATCAGGAGCCTCTATCATCTGTGTCAAGCAGCCAAAGATGACACAAAAAAAACACATTTTATGGCAGGTAAAAAAAAATTGCATTTCTTATTTTTTTGTCTTAGGAGCCTTCATAGCATTGCACCTGTGACCATCAGACAGTGTTGCCAACCACCAGTATTTTTACTGGCAGCCAGTAAAAAACAGGCAATTTTCTCCTGCCAGTAAATGCAAGTAAAAAATATGTCTGTGACGCTCAGTTTGGTCTGAAGCCGGCTGGGACCATCCAAGTGCTTGCCACAGTGTGATCAGGTGGCTCTGATGGAGGGGGTGCCTGAAAGTGTCATGTGATGTCATGGTGCAATGGAGCCATGCAGAGCGGCCAGAGCCTTGTGTGTGGGCCTGCAGTATGGGAGCAAGGCAGGCTGGGACCAGGACCGTCAGTGCTGTTTAGACTGGAGTGGACTGGAGGGACCACTTGGCTTGGAGAGAGAATGTCACTGTGACTCAGGTGGTGACGTGTTGTGTTAGTGAGGTCTTGTCATCATCTGTGCAGCTGCACACTGCTGTCAGTGTCACTGTGAGAGTCAATTTTATGTGTGTGTGCCCCCTATTCAAATTTCTTGCCCTCCCTGAGCTACTTACTTACAATATCAAAAATAAAATAAGAAATATGTTTTTTATTATTATGTACCTTAAATCATATTGCTAATTGCATAATTTATTTGTTTGTAGCCTAAATACTCTAATTTGCACTTAAAACTGTAATTTTGTAACTTTTGGAAATGCCAGTAAAAACTTGGCTGTGCCAGTAAATGTTGGGTGCAACAAAAGAAAAGGTGACTAAAGCGCTGGCCAATATTAACAAAGTGAGGGTGAGAAAATATGCAAACAAAATAGATGCAAATTAATGCAGCTCAAATCTAAATTGTACTAACAACAAATAAACAAGATGAATAAAAGAAATGATGAGCGCAAAAATAAAATGGTGCAAATACCACATCAAAATGTGAATGATAAGTGATAATTGAAACAGTGAATATGATCCTCCTAACTAGAGGAACTAACACAAACACACAAATCGCCACTGAGCTAGTGGCAGCTAGAGTGTGCAATCAAGGTTGATAATGAGAAGTGTCCAATATAATAATGAATAATAAAATTGATATAAATAGTGTCCCAAATAACAAAAAATGTAGTGATTCCTGTGTAAAATATAAAAGCGATGAACTGTATCCCATATAGAATGATGAAAAAATCCACACGGCAGGTGGGCTCACAATGCGCTTACCTCCCCCATATGGGTAATCAGCCTTAGAAATCCTCAGATGGAAAGCCTGCAGTCTGCTCTCTTCTCCCAATGGATGGTTTGTAGTGCAAGAGAACTCTCTCCAGAGACGTGTCCTTCCCACTGTGTGCGGTTCCTAGGCTTCACAAAGATGGCCGCGCCGTATCCATACGATTGCTGGCACAGACCTCACACCCGGTGGGCACCTTGCTGTGGATGGAGAGGTGTGATGGGTGAAGATTTCTCCTCTCTGGGTGTACAGGAAGCTCACACAATGAGACTGGCCCGGACTGGATTATTTGTTATTTGGGACACTATTTATATCAATTTTATTATTCATTATTATATTGGACACTTCTCATTATCACCCTTGATTGCACACTCTAGCTGCCACTAGCTCAGTGGCGATTTGTGTGTTTGTGTTAGTTCCTCTAGTTAGGAGGATCATATTCACTGTTTCAATTATCACTTATCATTCACATTTTGATGTGGTATTTGCACCATTTTATTTTTGCGCTCATCATTTCTTTTATTCATCCAGTAAATGTTGGGTGTTGTGTCAGAAAATTTCAATCTGGTAGGTTGGCAACATTGCCATCAGATTTCTGCTGCATTGCCAGGCTCCTGCAGACTCTCTGTCCACACATACCTCCCATGTGAACAGACAGTTACTGAAGAGCAGGAAGAATCAATGAACTATGAGGCCCCGTACACACGACCAGTTTCCTCGGCAGAATTCAGCTTCCGACCGAGTTTCTGGCTGAATTCTGCCGAGAAACCCGGCCGTGTGTACACTTTCGGCCGAGGAAGCCGACGAGGAGCTCGGCGAGGAAATAGAGAACATGTTCTCTATTTCCTCGTTGTTCTATGGGAGCTCTCGCCCCGCCGAGCTCCTCGGCGACTTCAGTGCTGAACTGGCAGAGGAACTCGATGTGTTTGGCACGTCGAGTTCCTCGGCCGTGTGTACGAGGCCTCAGAGTGCTCACCAGCTCCCTCGCAGTTCATTGATTGCTACAACTTTGCAGTTCATTTATTCACAGAACTCTGTGAATGAATGACATGGCTGTGTGGACGAATAGCATAGTTACACTTATTATTTTTATTCCTCCATGCTTATTGCCCCACCTAGTCTTGTAATAAATGGTCCCTGATTCTTCGAGACTTTATGGTCAAATCTACCCACCTCAGCGCTTGCGTTCTGCAATCTCCATAAAATTGTATAGTTTGTACACTTTACATAAAAATACATTTGATATGTTGCTTTTTTGATATGCCAACCAGTAGCGGGTCATTACAAACTCCAGTTTAAATATGTTCCTTCTGCTGCCAATGAAAACAGTATGGAATGACATATGGATTAGTTTTGTTTTTTTCCATCCAAGGAATTTGGAAGCATTTCTTCTTATGATATTCTATAATTGGTGTCATGTGTGTATCATATTTTAATGTTTTTCTCTAGACAGTTAATTTTCACTTCTGTGTACATACTAAGTAATGGTGACTTTCACCCAACCACACATTCCTCCATGGATGTATGCTTAAAACCTCATAACCACTGCTATATGTATATACTCAGTAGCCAGAAAAAACAGATGATTGAAATTATGCTATGTGATTAAAATACATATGTAGCAAGGTATTACCATTGCAAGTATATTAACGGACTACAATTTGTGTTTAATAGAAGCTGGCTCCCTCTGGTGTTTGTTACATGCTAAGAGTATTAAAGCTTGCTTGGTTCAGTTATTCATAGACAAAGCATTATGGGCATTGTGGTATCAAAGACAGAAACCACATTGATGTGGGTAGAGTTGAGACTACATTACCTACAAGGCCAATGTACTACCAAGGTGCAATACGCCACGCACAGCCAGATGGGAGGACTTATTTAAGACAAGTGCGGACTCAGCCCGCTCTCGGGACGCCACCTTCCAGCCAACAGGAGGCCTGCGGTGAGGTCTGCTGCAAGTGCGCCTAGGCCCGAGAAGCCTGGGCCTACCCTCAGAGAGGACGGATCGCCGGAGAGTCTTCCCCCTTCCTGGGCTTACCCAGTGACGTAGCAGAGGGTGCGTCAGAGGGTGCGGGGTCACGTGACGGGTGGCCCTGCCTCCCCTATATAAGAAATGTCACAGCTTCAGTCACGTCATTCGCTGGGCTGTGTCCAGCGGTGAGAGGAGGTCGGCGATGCTGCGCTCTGGATGGATCTTCTCATCGCTGGAGATCACCCGCACCCGTCGCTGGATCAGGACAACGTTGGAGCAGGAATCCGGGAACGAGTGGATTATCACAGCTGGAGTTTTTTTATTTATTTTTTATTAATAAAGGACTTTTTCTACGGTGTCTGTGTGTTTTTTTTTTTACAAGAATTTACACTTCCTTCGTGAAATGGTAGGGGTACAGTGTACCCCATTACCAATTCACATAGGGGGGGCAGGATCTGGGGGTCCCCTTTGTTAAAGGGGTCTTCCAGATTCTGATAAGCCCCCCGCCCCCCACAACCACTGGGCAAGGGTTGTGGGGATGAGGCCCTTGTCCCCATCAACATGGGGACATCCTCCCTATGTTGAGGGCATGTGGCCTGGTACGGTTCAGGAGAGGGGGGGCGCACTCTGTCCCCCCCTCTTTTCTGTGGCCGGCCAGGTAAGGGTCTGGAGTTACCCTTAAAATCCACACCAGACCTGAAGGGTCTGGTATGGATATTTGGGGGGAACCCTGCGTAATTTTTTTTTTAAATTGACGGCGGGGTTCCCCTTAATATCCATTCCAGACGTGAAGGACCTGGTAATTGATTTTGGGGGAACCCCCACGCTATTTTTTTTATTTTTTATGAATGAATCCTCTCTGAATTGCCAAAGCCGACAATTCATTATAGCCGTAAAGCCGGTTTTTCGACCACAACGAAAACGAAAATAAAGCATTTTTTTATGTCGGATCTTTTGTTTTTCGTTTTCTGTGCTTTCATTATTGTTTGTTAAAACGATAACGAAAATACCTGAAATTCGGACGAAAATGCATTCGGACGAAAACGAATGCACATGTCTAGTGAAGAATACGTTTATTTTCCCTGCACATGATTGGCTGTGTGGCGCTCACTCCCGAAGGGGCCGCTGAGAACAGAGGCTCCCAGTCACACAAGCACAGTCCCGAGCACACCGACAATTCAGGTTCAGTCTAGGCGATGTCTTTTTAGTATTTATTGCTGAAAAACTTTAACTAAAGAGGGGTTTAAGGTCTCAGGCTACTTCGCAATGTTCATTAGCAATAATGGGAGGACAAGCTTCTCACTAATCTTCTAATAGCATCTTTTCCTGGAGGAAACAGGGGATGGCCAATATATCTAGGACTCTATCAGAGCAGCCCCAGCCCATATAGCATCCTTTGGCCCTTCTTTCCCTTCTGGCACTTGCACAACTAACCATCAACAATGAGGTCTTTACTCACAGTGTCCCAGGATCTGTCTGCCACCCAGCATCCACAGATAGATTCTCAGTGATGGAGATAAAAAGAGCCTTCTTCAGATCTGACTTCAGTGCAGTGTCCTCAAGCAAGTGTAATCCTCAGGCAATCATCCCTAGGCTCTCATTCCAGCAGCTGCTGAGCACCTCAGGAGACCTGGAACTCTCCCTGGAGGCAAAAGAATAGGGATGAGCTTCGTATTCGACTCGAACATCCTATGTTCGATTGTTCATCGAATTACGAACGTTTTGGGCCATTCGTGCCAAATTCGAGTGGCGTTTCACGGCTCATAATTCAATCCGGCATCAATGTTCATTGCTGGCTGATGATTGGCCAAGCATGCACTATGACCCGCATGCTTGGCCAATCACAGCTTGCAAAAACCGGAGAGCCATAATTGGCCAAAGACAGGGTGGCTTTGGCCAATTATGGCTCAGGGGGTTTAGTACACGCCCCACACTATATGTGTAGTGTGTTGCGGTGGTTAAAAGAGAGAAGACAGAGAGAGAGAGAGAGTGTCATTTTTAGTAGGTAGATAGAGCAGGCAGGCAGGCTAGTCAGTTAAAGTTACAGTGTGTAGAGGATATATATGCATCCCAAGTGTTGTATATATATTTATACATTGTATAGTTTAGCCAGATCAGCTCTTCCTAATTTACTGGCAGGCAGGTGATTGTGCTAACTGCAGTATTCTCACGTGGTGTACTGCCTGTGTCCTCTGCAGTGTGCACCTAAAGCTATGTGGTGTGTGTACTGCCCGTGTCCTCTGCAGTGTGCACTGCCTGTGTCCTCTGCAGTGTGCACCTAAAGCTACGTGGTGTGTACTGCCCGTGTCCTCTGCAGTGTGCACCTAAAGCTACGTAGTGTGAACTGCCTGTGTCCTCTGCAGTGTGCACCTAAAGCTAGGTGGTGTGTACTGCCTGTGTCCTCTGCAGTGTGCACCTAAAGCTATGTGGTGTGTGTACTGCCCGTGTCCTCTGTAGTGTGCACCTAAAGCTACGTGGTGTGTGTACTGCCCATGTCCTCTGCAGTGTACACCTAAAGCAATGTGGTGTGTCTACTGTCTGTGCTTTTTCTCTCAATGATTTTTATCCATATTGCAGGGACCAGACATTACATTAAAGCCGCAAGCAGTTTTAAATTACTTTTTTCTTATAGTAATCTCATTTTGTGCAGGGACAGTTCTAAACACGTGCCACTTCACAAGCATACTATAGACACCCAGCAGGTACGATATTTAAAGGAATTTTTCATTTTTTTTCACTTTAAGCATCATTAAAATCACTGCTCCAGAAAAAAATACAGTTTTTAAAACTTTTTTTTCCATTGATACATGTTCCCTGGGACAAGACCCGGGTTCTCGAAGACGATTTACGACAATAACTTGCATATTAGGCTTTAAAATTAGCACTTCTGAATTCGAACGTTCGAGTCCCATAGACGTCAATGGGGTTCTAAATGTTTGCGCGAACGGTCGGTCCGGTTCGAAGGTTCTGGTGTGAACCGAACGGGGGGGGGGGGGTGTTGGCTCATCCCTACAAAAGAACCCTCCGCTCGGGCATCCTGCACATTTGTCACTTTCCCAGCCACCTTCTGGATTCCTCTTTCCAGTGATTGGCTGGGGCATGATAAATATTCAACTGATCATTTGAATCTACCTGCCCTATGCTCTGGCAACTTCCTTTAGAGGCAGATGAGAGTAATCAAATTCTCAGCAGAGGGAACACAATCAATTGCTGTTCCATTCACTACAATAAAGCCAAAAACAAAATGTACCGAGCAGCCTAACTAGAGGAGGGTGCTACAGCTATTTAGAGTGTATTTAGTTCACCCCAGTTTACACTTTATCATGCCCAAGTTCAAGAATTTATGTAATTATAGTGCCTTGGCAAGCCCAGATTTTACCTAAAAAAAAAGCAATTACATCATCACTGGGTGCACACAGCCTGAGCAAAGAGCAGACCTGTGGGGAGGTTCCAGCAAGCCCACCCACTACAGGCTGCCTGCATTCTTTAGGTATCCTTAAACACCGCAGCACTGGCTGTCAGAATACAACAGCCACAGCAGGAGATTCATCCATCTTCTGAGAGCTCTTTTGTGCGAGGCATCATTCACATCAGGCAATGCTTCTTGTGAAAAGCAAACCCAGAACTGGTGTGTGTTTTTTATAGGGCAGCTGTAGCCAACACCTCCAATCTCATCTCATTGATTGGACTCCAGTTGGCTGACACCTCACTCCAATTAGCTCTTGGAGAGGTCATTAGTTTAGGGGTTCACATACTTTTTCCACATGCACTGTGAATGTTTACATGGTGTGTTCAATAAAAACATGGTAACATTTAATTCTTTGTGCGTGTAGCACTACCCCCGGAGGAGCTGCTGGTTGTTTCGGGTGGCACATTTACCTCATGGCTCCCCCAAATTGGATTTGTAGTTACGGAGATAATCCTCCTTAGATGAATTACGCCTGGATCTCCTTCAACTTGTCGCCCAGGTACCGACTGACAGGTGATCAATCCTTCAGTGTCCGGCTACCTTGATCCCCGGGGGTTTGTCGAGGCCCTTTTGGATCACCAGCCTCTCAATGGCGCTCCTCAGACAGACTCCCCACTGAACAGCAATACAGCTTGGGATCCTCAAAGGTGGGAACCCAGTCACTCACTGGGTCCCCGTCGCTGTTCCGATGCTCCGGGCCAACATGGTCCCGGAACCAGGAACACTGCGTGGTATGCACGCCCCGGCCAGGTAGGCCATAACGCCGGGGCGCCGCGATGTGGTCACCCTAAAGGTGGGTGCCACATGCGAAGAAGAAGACCCAGAACCAATTGTTATCTGCCTCAAATACCCCTCCCCAGCATGCACAGCAAGGCCAAACCCTCCCGATTGGCTGCTGGGAAAAAGCACCCAAACCTTGACTCCACTGCTCCCATCTGCAGCACCGGGGTTGGAAGAACACCCCAGTGCAACAGGATAAGCCTACAGCACAGCCAAGCTAAGACAGAGACCCTGTTTTGCACATAATCTGGATCAGCGCTTAACTACACTCTGATCTCCCTCTAAATTTAACTAGCACCGGTACTATGGAATACCCAGGCGCTACACATGTTATTAGTTTAAGCAGACTGTGATTGTCTATTGTTGTGACTCAGGCCCCGTACACACGAGAGGATCCATCCGCTGGAATTGATCCGCGGAACGGCTCCAGCGGATAGATCCCCTGGTGTGTACAATCCAGTGGATCTGTTTCCGCGGAATTTTATCCCCTGGGATGGATTTCAAGCGGATAAAAATTTGAAGACATGCTTTCAAATCTATCCGCTTGAATCCATCCCAACAGATGCGCGACACGTCATCGCGAGGGGATTTCGGCGCGGATTTCGATCCTATGGTGAGTACACTCCATCGGATCCAAATCCGATGAAATCCTCGAGAGGATTTATCCGCGGAAACGGCCTGCTGGACCGTATCCGCGGATAAATCCTCTCGTGTGTACTAGGCCTCAGATGAAGATCAGATCACATTTAATGTCCAATTTGTGCAGAAATCCATATTATTCCAAAAGGGTTCACATACTTTTTTTTGCAACTGTAGCATGGATAGAGAAATCAATATGTGTACGGCTGGCTTTGCTATCTTCGCTCCTTCCTGTTCAGCCGGAAGCAGTAGAGCCAGATGGATCTTCCTGCACAAATCTAGAAACCGGTATGGGTAAACACGTTTTACTTTTTATATATTCATTTATAATGGGTGAGTACACAATTAAATACATATACAGCATGTTTACTGTTTTACCTGCTAAAAAGCTTTTCTATTTGTTTATCTTACAAAATAAGCTAGTAGAGCTCAGCTATTACAAGTACCATGAAATATATATGAATTGTAGCCAATATAAAATGAAAATTCATGTATTCTCCAGGTGCAAAAGACATCACGCAGAAGTCTGAGAGTATGCCGTCATCCCAGTGCTACAATACAGAATCTGAATTTATGGCCTTCTATTTAGTGCACTCTGGTGTATCAGAAGTCTGGACACACGTGTACAAAGTCAATTACATAACTGAACAGCTATGTCAGCTGAGCCAGCCGGCTAAGCCATAGAAACACACAATACCATACACAGTATCTTTACTGTTAGGTTCTGTACTTTGGTTGACTTATTATTATATAGTATTTTTTTTTGAGGCAACAGTTTGCAGAGCGCTTTACAACATGAGTGCAGACAGTACAGTTACAATACAATACAGGAGGAATTAGAGGGCCCTGTTTCTTAGAGCTTACAATCTAGGAGGGAGGGTCAAGTGATACAAAAGGTAATACCTGTGGGGGATGATCTGACAAGTAGTAAAAGTACAGTTGTTAGATGTGTTCAGAATAGGCTTCTCTGAGGAGAAGGGTTTTCAGGGATCATCTAAAAGCAAGCAGAGTAGGAGATAGTCGGACAGAGTAGGGTAGGGAGTTCCATAGGATAGGAGAGGCTCAGGAAAAGTCCTGGAGGCGAGCTTAGGAGGAGGTGATGAGGGAACTAGAGAGCAGGAGGTCTTGGGAGGAACAAAGGGAACGAGTAGGTTGGTATTTTGAGACTAGGGTAATTATGTAGCTGGGGGCAGAGTTGTGGATGGCTTTGTTGTTTTTAGAATTTTAAATTTTATTTTTTGGAAGCCAGTGGAGGAATGAACAGAGAGGAGTAGCAGACACAGAGTGGTTGGTAAGGTTGATGAGCCTGGCAGCAGCATTCATGATGGACTGAAGAGGGGATAGCCTTTGTAAAGGTAATTTCATGAGGAGAAAGTTATGATAGTCAAGTCGGGAGATGACCAGGGAGCTTTGTGGTGTCATTGGTTAGGAAGGGGCATATTTTGGAGATGTTGCGGAGGTTGAGGTGGCAAAATATTGAAAGTGTTTGGACATGGGGCAGAAAGGATAGTTCAGAGTCCAGGGTTACTCCTAGAACCTTGGCATGTGAAGATGAGTTGATAGTAGTGCTATTGATCTCGACAGAGAAATTAGGGGAAAAGGCACGTGGGGGATGAAAAATCATGAGCTCAGTTTTGGATAGATTGAGTTTGAGGTGTTGTGACATCCAGGCTAATATGTCTGTTAGTAAATTAGTGATATGTGAATGAGTGAGCTAAGGAGTAGAGAGATTGATTTGGGTATTGTCAGCAAAGAGATGGTATTGGAAGCCATGGGAGGCTATTACCTGACCCAGGGAGGAGGTGTAGATGGAGAATAGTAGAGGTCCAAGAACAGAACCTTGGGGGACCCTGACAGAAAAAGTGAGAGGAGAGGAGGAAGAAGAGTTGTAAGTGCCACTGAAGGTGTGGTTGGATAAATATGATGAGAACCAACAAAGAATACAGTCACGGAGACCAAAGGCATGGAGTTATTTGAGGAGGAGGGGGTGGTCCACTGTGTCAAAGACAACTGAGAGGTCTAAGAGCAGGAGTACAGAATAGCGTCCATTGGATTTAGCTGTTAGCAGATCGTTTGTGAGTTAAAGGGGAGCAGTTTCCGTATAGTGTTGAGGGGGGAATCCAGACTGAAGGGGATCCAGAAGGTTATTCTTGGTGAGGTGGTTGCTCAGTCGGTTGTAAACTAGAAGTTCAAAGAGTTTGGATAAAAAGGGGAGCAAGGAGATGGGGCAGAGGTTGTTAAGATTGGTGCGATCTAGTGAGGGCTTTTAAGAATGGGGGTGACTAATGTATGTTTTAGAGAGTTTGGGAAGATGCCAGAAGATAGGGAGAGATTGAAGATTTGAGCTAGGGAGTGTAGAATAGAGCCAGAGGGTGAATGTGGCATTTGTGAAGGAACAGAGTCCAGGGGGCAAGTGGTAAGGTAGACATTAGAGAAAGGTTTAGCAACCTTGTAATGATTATACCTATGGACATGGGGTGTTAGGTGGAGAAGGAATCTGTACATCTCCTCATGAATTGTATAAATCTTATGTTTGAAGTGATTGGCGAGTGAGTGTGTTAGTGGGTAGAGGCAATGGAGGACGAAGTAGAGAGTTGAAGGTAGAGAAGAGTTGATGGGGACGGAATGATAAGTTGTTAATGATAGTGATAAAATAGGTCTGCTTGGCAGTGAGGAGGCAGAATTGGTATTTTTGGAGGGCAGATTTATATTGGTCAAAATCTTTTTGAGACTTACGCCACAGGGGCCCAAGAACATGTTTTTTCAGACTTTAAGTGGCATCTGTAAACCAAGGTTGTAGGGGTCGTTGCCTGATTCTGTGCGTAGTGAGGGGGGGAGCGAGCTTGTCTAGGGAGGATGACAGTGAAGTGTTGTAGACAGAAGTGGCTAAGGGGCAGGACAGGGATGCGATTTTGTCATAGAGATGGTAGGTAGCAGTAGTAGAGAAGAGAATGGTTGAGGTGGCGAAGGTTTCTACAGGCAACTATTAGGCGGTTGGAGGGGGAGGAGGTGAAAGAGAGGGAGAGAGTGAAACTAATAAGGTAGTGGTCAGAGAGAGGGAAAGGATAATTGAAGAGGATGCACAAGGTCAAGGGTGTTCCTGTCAGAGTAGAAGGGTGTATCCATTGCTTTAGGTCAAAGGAGGAGGTTACACTAAGAAGTTTGGAAGTAGCAGGAGTGTTAGTATTAACAGGGAATGATTGTCACTGAGAATGATTGTGGGGATTTTAGAAGAGATTAAGTAGTGAAGCCAGGCAGTGAAGGGGGCCGGTAGATCACAGCTAATCTTAGAGAAACTGGAGAGAAAAGAATGCAATATGCCTCAAATGAGGAGAGTGACAGAGGGGCAGGTGGGTGAAGTACCTGAAAGGTGCTATGTGGGGCTAGAAGGATTCTCACTCCCCCTTCCTTCTGTCCATTGAGCCTGGGGGAGTGAGTCCAGAGAGGGCCACCATGGGAGAGGGCAACAGGAGAAGTTCTTTTTTCTTAACAGGAGAAGTAGTGTCAGATTCAGGAAGCCAGGTTTCAGTAATGGCAAGAATATTAAATGAGTTAGCGATAAAGAGGTCATGGAGAGTATCATATGTGTATGTATACATAGATATGTTTTCAGGCCGATAAACACATGTGCACTGATCTTACACAATAAAGCAGAATGGCAAATATTAAAAAAAGCTTCTTTGGTCATTCAACAGTCATTAGTGGAACTGTCACATCGCAAATCATTTTAACCAAAATAAAATGCAGGACAGCTACCTTTAGTATTGGACTCCTTATCAGCAAAAAACGTGTCAAGGGTTCTGTTTCTTATAAGCTGTAAATTCCAGCCTTGAAAACTTTGCGTGTGCCCCACTATGCAGGGGGAATGTAGACAGCTTGCTGACATCAATGGCTCTCCTTCTGCAGCCTGAGACATCCAATATTTGCACTCCTAAATTCATGTCATAATATATCTTTGTATGTGCAAGATTTTAGAATGGATAGCAATGAGTAGGACTGTGCAACCCATAAAGAAAGTGGTGTGCACTGCAGATGATAGTAGTAGATAGTAACGGTGTCTGCTTGTGGGCTGCATTACAAATATAGTCAGACTAGGGTTGCCACCTTTTCTTCAAGTCAAACCCGAACACTTTAGCGGCGCACAGCAATTGTTTTTTATTGTATAAACTATACATATATTTTGCTATTATATATAACATTTCTAATCATATGAAGTTAATAACAAAAGTCCCCCTTTACATCCACAGTTCCCCTTTTACATCTGAATCCACAGAGTTTCCCTTTTACTTTTGAACTCGCAGAGTTCCCTTTAACTGTAAGGGGGGACTCTGCAGACTCTGATGTTAGGGAGAGCTCTGGGGACTCTAACATAAGGGATGCTCTGGGAACCCTGATTTAAGGGGAAACACTGAGAACTCTGATGTATGGAAAATACTCTGATGTAAGGGGAAACACTGGGGCCTCTGGGTTTAAAGGGTAACTCTGATGTAAGGGGTGCTCTGAGAACCCTGATTTGCCTTAGTGTACTTACTCAAAGGCAGGAGAGAGAAGGGGGGAGACTTCAGTCACAGACATGGTTGGATGGTGAGCTCACTCACCCCTTGGCAATTGGCACCTCTCATCCAGATGTATCTGAGGCTGCTGGACTTCAAATTTCCAGCCACAACTTTCCTTTTCTAAAGGCACAGCGCTGGGGATTGGAGTGTGGGCAGACACAGAATATGGATGGGGAGCAGAGGTGCAGGTCAAGCCCTCTCTCCTCTCCCATCTGTGTGTGTGTGTTTTGGGGGGGGGGGGGGGGGTGTTAGTGCTGGCTTTGGGCAGTGTGAAGAAGTGTAACAGACACTCTCAGCTTAGACAACTGCAGCCAGCAACCCTGCTGGGAAGCCATAGTCCATTCTGAGTAATGTGTCTGGGTTTCAGGCAGTCTGAAACCCAGACGCATAATTCCAAACCCGAACTGTCTGGGTGAAGTCAGACTTGGGGGGCACACCCTAAAATGCATTACATTAAATAAAGCACTATATGGCCATATGGTGTGACCAAATCCCCATATGTTTTGCTTATTTGCTGAATATGTTCAGCTTTTTTAAAATGTAATTTTTGTATGAGTGCGCTGTAATATTATTTTTCACTTTTTTTCTGCATTACAAAACGTGGCTGTATTTTTATACAAGCTGGCTGCATGGTGAGCCTTCAGAAAAGCTTCCATGTTATCCTGGGTACATTTTTTCTGTGTGGAAGGTTGGAAAGCTGGGGGGGGGGGGGGGGTGAGCAGATGGCATTAAGCGGTTTTCTTTCCAGGTTAAATGCCATTCTTCACACAGAACAGAGTGGTTTAGGAAAATACCAGACTATGGCCACTAGGTGGAACTGACAAGCATAGTAAATAATACAAGAAGAGTACTACCCAATTTATGACTAGCCTTTGCATTAAGGTACACGTGATAGGGCTTTACACATCTCAAACACACAAAAAAATTCCCAGCACACTTACCAGCTAGTCTGACAAAAAAATAAAAAATAAATAAACACCTTCAGGCATACCTGCCCTCTATTTATCCACTACTATACGTACTTCAATTTGGTGAGTTAGGACCACAGCATACAGAGGAGCAAATATATATATATATATTTGCAAATGTGTGCAAACTAAATCCTGTGCTTTTAATGTGAATTGTTAGAAAGGGTCAGTTTGATTTTTTTTTTTGCAGACTAGCTGGTAAGGCCCCTTACAAATGAGCCACGTCTCATAACTTGCTTCTGAGCATGCGCGGATTTTTCACGTCGTTAAAGCCCACACACGATCATTTTTTACAACCCGAAAAACGACAACGTTAAAAACGTCGTTAAAAAATAAAGCATGTTCGAAAAAAAATGTGCCCGTTTTTCAGTACCCAAAAAATGCTCTGGAGCCCACACACGATCATGCAAATTTGTTTTGATGCACAAATACAGGACTGGCCTTCCTTTTCTGCAAGCCCCTTCCACTCCCTCTAACTACATTAACCCATCTTCCTATCTGATAATCCTGACTTGACCCTCCACCACATCAACCTTACTGACCACCTGCTCAGCGAGCAGAGGACCCTATTCATGGTTGTCCTTTCTACCCAGTGTTGCAACTTGCTCCTCCAGATCTCTAATGCGAGCTTCCAGAAGGGCAACCTGCTCACATCTGTCACAGCGGTATCCATCCTGGAACTGTTGCACCAATTTTGCATACATGTGGCACACTGTGCACTGAGCAAAACCTTCAACCCTAGCACTCATTTTCCAGTTACAATAAATTTACTTGTATGAAGTTTAAGATGTTACTTACAGTTTAGAAGACTCCTGTCTTAACTCCTGTTTGCAAACTCCTGGTTTTTAACTCATCCACTTTAGTTCAAAATTCCACTTGTGTTCAGAAAATCCACATGTGAGCCACCATCATCAGGGAGCCAGCAAGAAGAGGTGGCGGGGGTGAAATTTGGTGGAACCAGATTCTGGGGTCGGTATGGAAGGATCGTGGTTTACCTGTCACCTGCCTGCGATCAATGGGTAGATCGCTAGATTGACGGGTTGCCAACCCCAGGATTAGGGTGTGCCCAGGCGCACCTGGCACACCCCTTGCGCACGCCTATGGTTCTAGGGGTACTGATGCAGAATGTTCAAACTGCTTCTTTACCCCATCTGCTCCCAGCTATTGCTATTATGTCTATTCCCCCTATTTTTTTCCCCTGCTATAGCAAATTGGATCATGCTTTGCTGTTTTTTTTTTATTTCCTCTGGATCAACTGTGAGTATAGAATTGGGTATATGTGATTGTATGATATTATTATTATTTTATTTCTTATGGTTGAACTTGATGGACTTGTGTCTTTTTTTCAACCTGACTAACTATGTAACTATGTATTCCAACTGAAGGAGGAACACACAAGACAGTTGGAATGAGAAGGAGGAGGAATAAAGCCCAAACTCTCCACTGCCTGGCTACATCAAAGCAGTACAATAGTTCCTGCTAAATATTTATTTTCAAATAAGAAACACAAATATGTTGAAGAAATAACATATTGTAAGCAGATCTAACTTTATTAACATATTAATTACAGACAGATTTCTGTTAACAATGGTTAAGGAACCCTCGGGCAGAGTACATTTTCTTGTATTAGGAGTTTATAGCATTTCCTATTTTAATAGAATGTGGAAGCAGGAAACAGATGCTATTTTGTTAATTGTTTTATTATAATTCTACTCATGCATATACATTTCCTTTCTTTAAAACTTAAGGAAACTCAGATTTGCTTTTGAAAGCAATTGATGAACAAAGAACTAAAAGCTAGAGCTTAAAAAAGGGACGATGTTTGTATTACGTATCTTGTACCACTATGTGCAAAGAATGACAGTTGGATACTGAATAGCTCGTACTTGTTCACATCCCCTACATGTACCCTGTTCATATAATAAAATGATAATAATATAATACAACAAAGGTTTTTAGCGGAAAACGATTATCAACTATACTGCTGTTTTTAAAATAATTCTGAGTCCATATCTCTTCCTGACCATTGATTGTAAGCCTTTCTGCTCTTTGTATACTTCCTAGATACCCTAAAACATCCCCCCTTAAAGTCCCCCTCAAATGTTTTGTCTTTAAAAAAAACATACATACCTTGTATCTTGCAGTCTTCAGGCTGGACCATTAATGTCACAGGTTCTTCTTCTTCCTTCCAGTGTTCCTTCTTCTTGGATTGAGTCACGCCATTAGGTGAGCACTACTCAGTTCAAAAGCACTGTGAGACAATATGAGTTATTAATAATACAATGCAGAAAATAATCCAAAAAACACTTCACAGGGTCAAAGGAATGTACTCCCTGAAGCATATGCTGTGTGACTGTATTTCTGTTGGACCTTATACACACTGGGCATTTAGCCTCGGTGCATGAGACATTTAGATGTGGGTGGAGGGCATAGACGCTACAAAAGCTGGCCATAGTTAAATCAAAATTTGGACGGTTAAGCAGGGGCTGGACACATTTCGATCCATCTATGGCCATTCCTGTTCATGAGAAGTTGATCCAACGCTTGTTGGAAAATTTTTGTTTATATCAGTATATTCTGACAGGAGAGTAGTACTGCTGACAGAATACAATAGCGTAATGGGGAGGATTTCTCCATCCACCTTGATTGTGTGGATTTGGGAATCCGTTCATTTATTTATTTTTATCAGCCAGCTTAAAGTGGATGTAAACTCAATTCATGAAATTTGAGCTGGGCACATATATCTGCAGTATGTTATCTCTCTTCAAGAGAAATGTCCCGTAGCTCTCTCCTGACCCGTTCCTCTGTTATCAGCCAGATAACTCCTGACAAATTCTCGGACACATCAGATAAAAGCAACCTGACATTTCTGTCTGGGGAGGTTGCTATAAATAGATTAGCAGGTAGCTGGCCCTATTACAAAACAGCTCTGAGAGTCTCTGCCTATCATGAGAGGGAGAGTGTGCTTTTCCTCCAATCAGCAATTTTAGCTATCTTGGCTGTATGTCCAGACATCACACTCTGTGTTAAACAGGAAGAGAACATTTCCTAACATGATCTGAACTTTTTAAACAGTATATAAATCTGAAGACAGCAGATATACATGTAAAACCTATGCAGGGAGATTTGGTTCATCTCTGTGTATCATCTGAGGCTGTTCACTTCACTGGGTGTATGAAGGGTATTCATCCACTTTAATGTATGGCCAGCTTAATATGTACTCAGGGATCAATGCCCGCAATTTAAGCAATTTGCATCCAGAGCATCTCTGGGGTGCATACTGCCCTAAACGTTAGTACCAATCAATCCGTCATCCAGCCGCAACAGCTTTCAACCCGTCAATTTTACAGGCAACTAAATGCCAGTCTCATGCCATGAGACTAAATGTCCAGTGTGTATAAGGCCTTTCTGATCACTAATCACATTCAGACTTTAAAGAAAGGAATGCATCTGTTGGCTGTGAGAAACCTCACTAAGCAACTTGGCTGTACTCTATGTAAGCATTTCAAGGTTTGAGTTTCATTTTTTACTGACGTGTGTACCTTTGAAAGAAAAGCTGATCCATATAAAATAAAATCACCATGTGATCTAAAACTACGGTATATAGAATAAAAGAAAAATCTTTGCAAAGTGAACAGTTAAGACCTAAACACATAGGATATTGTTTGTGGTGGGAACTGATCCCAGGACCCCGGTTCATTGTGCTGACTGCTAACCCCGTACATAGTCATAGCACAGACTCTCTTCCATATATGTAAATTTCAGCAACTATTCCTGATGCAGTAGACATTTTTTTTAAATGTTCTTTTCTCAGTTCTTTGCCACTATTTCTCAACAAAACCTTAACCACTTCCTTACTGGGCACTTAAACCCCCTTCCTGACCAGAGGACTTTTTGCGATTCGGCACTGCGTCGCTTTAACTGACAATTGCGCGGTCGTGCGACGTGGCTCCCAAACAAAATTAACGTCCTTTTTTCCCCACAAATAGAGCTTTCTTTTGGTGGTATTTGATCACCTCTGCGGTTTTTATTTTTTGCGCTATAAACAAAAATAGAGCGACAATTTTGACAATTACTTGTTGCTATAATAAATAGCTCGATTTTTTTTTTACGTTTTTTTTTTATCCTCAGTCTAGGCCAGTGGTTCTCAACCTGGGGGTCGGGACCCCCTCGGGGGTCAAATTACAATTTGCCAGGGGTCACCAAATCCTGGGCTGTTCCTGATGCCCGCGCTGCTCTCCCAGCCTTTTTCGCAGCCATCCAGCAGGGCTGTTCCTAAAGCCACCCATTCAGTTCACGGCATTGCTGGGGGGCAGAGACTAGCGGTCAGCTCACTGGTGAAGTGGGAAAAGCTGGAGGAGACCCTATATCCTGATTTCGGCATAGGTGTCACTGCTACAAGACACCACAAAGTCGGAGACACAGTGAGTAACACTACCTGTGATTATAGTTGCCATTATAAGTCCCCACTACTATTCTCAGATAAGCAGATGGCCTTGATCAAGAACACCTAAGTTGGCTGATCAGAAATCCCCCCCCCCCAGCACTGCCACTCATTCCAACTCTGCCCAGCACTGCCACTGATCCCACCCCCCACCAGAACTGCCACTCGTCCCATTCCCCCCTCACCAAGGAGTAAGAGAAAGAATAAAATAGAGAATACATGGAAGGGAGAGAAAAAGAGAGAGTGGAACAAAGAAAAAGGAGAGAAAGAATAAGAGAAAGAACAAAAAAGACAGCTAGAGAGAGAGAAGGGGGGGGGGGGGGACAAAACAAGAAATTAGGTTAGCGAGAGATAAAAGGGAAAGAAAGGAGAACAAAGAGAAACTGTGGCACATCCTAAAATGTACCAGAAGGGGTTATAATACTGTACGAGTGCATACCTCCCAACTTTCTGAGATGGGAATGAGGGACACCTATCAGCAAAAGTATGTAGACATAGGACACACCCCTTGCCACGCCCCCTTAAAGGAGAATTGTACAAAACAAATAAGATTGGTTAAACCCACAAGTGCTTTTTTTTACCACTACTATTTCTTTATATTGGCTTTTAGAATTTACAAATGCAGCAATTTAGAAATCAGATGAAAGGTTTAGCACTGGGAAACACTTTTTGATAGATAAAAAGTGCATTTTATATACATCTGTATAGATCAGACCAAAATGAGGGACAAATGAGGAGAATGAGGGACAGAGGGACATTGCTCCAAATCAGGGACAGTCCCTCGAAATCAGGGACAGTTGGGAGGTATGCGAGTGGGAGGGACTCAGGGAGCCCTAAATGTCCATGAGTTAGGGGCGCAAATTACTTGTCTTGCCTTGGGTGCTGACAACCCATGCTCCGAAAATAATTTTACTGTTAGGGGTCCCCACAACTTGAGAAATGTTATCAAGGGGTCACGGCACTAGTAACGTTGAGAACCACTGGTCTATGCGATACGTATTCTACATATTTTTAGTAAAAAAAAAAAAAAAAAAAAATCGCAATAAGCGACTGGTTTGCACAAAAGTTATAGCGCCTACAAAATAAGGGACAGAATTTTTTTTTTTTATTATTTTTTTTTTTACTAGTAATGGCGGCGATCTGCGATTTTTATTGCGACTGCGACATTATGGCGGACACATCGGACACTTTTGACACATTTTTGGCACCATTCACATTTATACTGCAATCAGTGCTATAAATATGCACTAAATACTGTATAAATGTGACTGGCAGGGAAGGGGTTAACACTAGGGGGTGAGGAAGGGGTTAAATGTATACCCTAATATTAGTGTTCTAACTGTGGGGGAAGGGGGGTGACTGGGGGGGTGACCGATCTGTGTCTCTATGTACAAGAGACACAGATCCGTCTCCTCTCTCCCCTGACAGCACCGCTGTCTGCGAGAGCCGGGAATGAGAAATTATCTCATATGTAAACATATGAAATCATCCCTCATTGGCCGCACAGATCGCCTAGCAAACGGCCACTCCGATTGGCCGTTCACGGCGATCTGTGATTGGCTGTGTCCAAGGGACACGGCCAGCACAGCAGTTCCCCGCTGCGCGCTCGGGAGCGCGCGCGGGGAACGAGCAAAGTGGCGGCCGTAAAAAGACGGCCTGTTAGAGATTGGGAGCCGCGCTGCGGCCGTACAAAGTCGTACGGCCGTCAGCTAGTGGTTAACAAGAGCAGGCAACATAATATCTAAACTTGGTGTTCCAGTTAGGCAGATGTAATTGTTTTATTATCTGCAGCTTCCTTTAGCAAGCAAAGGATGTTTTGAAAGTCCAACATCTGAGTGTTTCCAAAGTAGATTAAATGACGGGGTACAAAGAGCTTACTGTTAAAATACCGCTGTTCCACTTCCTGTGCTACCATGATATGCCCAGTAGGAGAGTTTTCTAGATAATAAAAAAAATGTATCAAAATTGCTGAGATTGGAACTTAATTCAAGGAGGAAACCTTGAAACACAAACCCTGCGGGATTCTTGGCAGTAGTTGTTCTGCTGTTCTACATAGTGCAACAAACGCTTTCTTTTAGGATGGGTAAGACAATAAAGGCCCTTTTATGAAGAGTTATGTGTAAGAAACAGATATGGATGCAATGCGTGCATTGGGCTGATTTGTAAGAGTTGATATGCAAATTCTCTGTTCAAAAAGTGGTCAAGTCAGTTTAAAAGCAAACGTCTCATGAGAGAAATGTGGAGAGCATAAAAGTTGAATGCAGAAACAGGGGAACAGCCGACGTTTCGCACAAAATCAGTGCTTATTCATGGCTCAGAGAAATGTGGAGGCTATAGGAACGTCTTGTTTCTGAAAATGCTAGTTTCCTGGCTGTGTTGACCTTTTTGGTTTAATTCACCAAGTCATTGACCTGCAACAAGTAATAAGACAAGCACTTAAAGCTGAATATCAGGAATTCAGCAACTTTGCAAAAAGTGCAAGCACATTATGTGTTAAGGAGGAAGTAAACCCTGATGAGTGTTACTTCCTCTTTGTTTCCCTGCAAAGGTAAAGCATAATGGGCTACTATGCGATGCATTATGTGACACTTACCTGCAGAAGAAGCCCGCAATGTCCCCGTCTTACTCGCGAGTAGCGAATCTTCACCCCTTCCTTCCGGAGCTGCGAACTCCGGCTCTGTGAGTGGCCGGAGTCACAGGCACGCGGGAGCCTCAACTCATGGCATGACCCGAGTTAGAAAGGGCACAGCGTGCTCTGAATCTGGCGAATGTGCAGAAAAATTGCTTTACAGCGATTTGCAAATATCTCCTAGACCGTGCAGATATTTCTTGCACCTACAGGTAAGCCTTAATCTAGGCTTATCTGTAGGTTAAAGTGGTTGTAAAGGGTTTACAACCACTTTAAGTCCAATAAGGTGCATGCCACTTACCCACTCTGTTACCTGTATGTAACAGGTTTATTGCACTCCCAGAGGACACACTAGAGCTATGAGTGGAGAGGAGCACACACAGCAGCTATGCTCACCCCTCCCCTTTGTTGCCCATTCACAGAAGCCTTTGTATTTTGAGAATGAGTTCACATAATATAAAGGCAGGGAGGTGGCAGCTGATAGAAATACTGCCCAAATTTTAGCGCTGCAGAGTGGAGGACCAGACTGCTGGAGGTAATGTAAGTATTAGTGTGTTATCCCATTCCATAGAAAAGAATGCATGATTGGAGAAGGGCTTTAGTTGACTTTAGTATTGTTTCCTGCACCTTGCCTTCACTAGATAGTGTACCCAGCATATCTGACTCATGGGGCTGATCATTGTTTTCTTTAACCTCCCCATACATAAACTTTTTTTTTCAGTAATACTTGTAAAAATGTAATGTCATACACACAGTGGGTGGGAGCAAAAGTGGCAGGTGGAGGGTGGAGAGAAGCAGCTGTAAATACTGTTGCGGTATCACTGTACAATTCAGAGGTACTGAACTTACTAATATGAATCCACCCTACATGCATGAACTCTGGGATGCTATCCATAGTTGCCAACATGTGAAAATTGTGAGAAATGCATTGAAAGGATCTGGAAATGTGGCCAATAAAGTGGGTGTTGCTTTACAGGTATAGCTTGTAGTGTGGGAGTAAAAGAAGCCCCATCATTGGTGTTTTTGTCAGTGAAAGTAACCACCAGCATTTGGGAGAGCAGCCTCAATAAATCTTTCTTCATTGTAGGTTATTGAGAGTCATTTTAAATCCCCAACATTGCTGGTCAGTGACAGACTCAGGCTGTTATAATAAAATAATGTCTTACGTGCACAAATTTTAAATGTACCAATGATGATTGTGATCATCTTATCTGTTTCTATTATGCTAGAAAAGTGCAATTTCACCACATTCAATAACCCCCATTTGAAAATTTGCTTGCAAAGTGAATTTGCCTTTTGTAAATGAATCCTATTCCCCATAAGAGGGACTGGGTAGTCTTGAAAGCTTGTTTTAGCTATCCAAAGAAAGATATTGCCTGCATTTTATAAACATATTGCAATTCTATTACCAGGTTGTGGAAGTTTGAAATTTATATAGATATAATATGGCTGTTTTTTTTTTTAAGCAGGAGTAAAGAAAAAGTGAATGTTTGTAAAGGCATTTTTTTTAAAATTAGAAACATAGTATACTTACCTGCTTTGTGTAGTGGTTTTGCACAGAGTGTCTCAGATTTTGCTCTTCTTGGGTCCCCTGCCAGCGCTCTGGGCCCCTCTCACCTGCCGAGTGCCCCCATAGGAAGCCATTTGCTATGGGGGCACTCATGCATACTCCCGAGCCCACACTCTCTGTGTCCATAAGACAGAGAGCTCGGCTCAGCCCTGCTCCCCCACTCCCCCCTCACTGGCTTTGACAGCAATGGCTCCTGCTGCATCTCAGTCAATGAGGAGGGAGAGACCTGGGGAAACTGCCGCTCTCATGCACATTGCTGGATCGAGATCAGGCTTATCTAAGTATTAGGGATGGGGGCTGAGGGGGGAGTTGCATACCAAAGTTTTTTTTTTACCCTTACGCTTAGAATGCACAAAGGTAAAAAACCTTCAGCCTGTAGAGCCATTTTAATTTCTTCATTGTTCATAAATTAGCCCCATATTCCTCTATAATAGTATGTAATTAAACCATACAAAAATGTAAATATGCCACGAGGTAACAAAACAAGTGTTTTGTGGCTGCTATTTCGTGAAAACACTGCACCTGTATACGTCTTTCCTGTACAAGTGTATACAGTTCCTATGTGGTCATAGTATAGTATACAAAGCAGCAGGAGAGAACATTTTCAGTGACTGTAGACCAGTGCTCCCATAAATCAGTGGCGTATCACAGTCATCTGCTGTTACATGCAGTCCAAGGTCCAGGCTGCAAAAACATACTTTGCCAAAATCTAAAAAACACATTTTAACCTCTTCTCTTGTGCAATGTGTAATTTTTAAATAAAACTGCGACCACAATTGCCCAAAAATACAAAAATAAAATTGAATATGAATAGGTAAAAGAGATGTGAATAATGTGTTAAAGCCCAACTGAAAAATATGCAATAATATACAATCTAATATAAACTATACAGTAAAACCTTGGTTTGAGAGTAACTTTGTTTGAGAGCGTTTTGCCAGACAAGCAAAATGTCTTAATAAATTTTGACTTGATATACAAGCAATGTCTTGATATACAAGTAGCGTCATGTCACAACAGAGTATAAAAGAGAAAAAAGGCACCTTTTATGCCGCGTACACACGATCGGAATTTCCGATGAAAAAAGTCTAATGGATTTTTATCATCGGAAATTCCGATCGTGTGTGGTCCCCATCGGATTTTTTTCCATCTGTGTTTTGAAATAGAACATGTTTTATTTTTTTACAATGAAAAAAAAAACGATAGGAAATTCTTATCGTCTGTGTGCAACTCCGAAAAAACCCACGCATGCTCAGAATCAAGTCGACGCATGCTCGAAAGCATTTAACTTAATTTTTCTTGGCTCGTCGTAGTGTTGTACGTCACAGCGTTTTGGACGGTCGGAATTTGGTCTGACAGTGTGTATACAAGACAGCTTGAACGGAATTCCAATGAAAAATTCCATTGGATTTTAGGCCATCGGAAATTCCGATCGTGTGTACGGGGGGCATAAGTGTAGCAATATGGTTACATTTAATGAAGGTGCAACATAGACATACACTTAGAGGCGCCTTTCTTCTATTTTATACTCTGTAGCTCTTGCTGGATTTGGCTTCTAATCCCCTTGTGGAGACTACCATTTATGGATGGACGTTTTATGGTTACACAACCTATCACATTGCTATGATCTTTTTACATTGACTATAAACGAAAGGACTTATGAATAAATGGTTGTGGAACGATTTCTTATAGGAAAATTCTCTTTGATATAAGAGTGCTTTGGATTACAAGCATGTTTCTGGAATGAGTTATGCTTGCAATCCAAGGTTTTACTGTATAACTATTCTTCCGAAGGTGTTTACGGATTCCCTTTATCTATTGCATAAATGTATTAACTTGTCTAAGCCTATAATTAGCTAGACTATAATTAGCTTGTCTATTAATACTCTGATAAGCGCAGTGATACAAGGTTATCTATGAAATGAAACACACTACTTAGTAAAACAATAACTTTCATTTATTTCCCAAGATAATAGGAATATACTAACATCAAACACTAAACAGCAGAATATCAAAAATACTTATCACGATCCTCTAGACATAGTCTCATTGGCTGGGCTCTGGATGGCAAAAGAGGGCCAGAGCCATGAGGCTTAGGCTCAAGCCAGGATCCAAAAGGAAAAGGGGAAAGGGCCTATTTCTCTTTTGTGTGCCTTTTTACTCAAACATTCACACCCACTTGTAACAAACCTCCACGTGCCTCCTGTCCAATAGATATTGCCAAGAGGTAGTCCTTGTAATATATTATATTGGCCTCTAGGGGCAGCATTGTCCATGTATCATTTCTATGAGTCCTGGGGCTGTCTTAGCTAGCCTCTTTAAAGCCTGTAATCACATATATCACACCAGGTGGGCTTGAGCCAAGCATTAGTTACTAATTTCCAGATGCAGATTCTGATATGCTACAAAGCTTTAATGTTAACTGGTTACATTCCAACTTGGGGCCATCTGCTTCTATGAACCAGGAAGCGAAATCCCAGAACTATGATATTAAGCCATATTGCCCTCCAACACCAACTAATCTGAAATGTTTTTTTCTTCAAAAACCAATTGTTGTTTCCTCCTGTGTGGAAAAAAAGAGGACTAAAGTACCATTCACCCGCTCAATGATCAGTGCTGCCTTCAGCATCCTATTCCATTGCTGGTTCTCTTCTGGATGGAATAATGGCTATTGTCATACAGCCACTTTTTGTGAGGCCAGGCTGTCAGTGACACCCTTCTGGGGGGCATGTAACTTGAGCTCACAGAAGACTGCTGCATAGAACGGTGCCCACAGAACACAACATGAGAGCTATTCTTTGCAGCACTGAGGACCACCAATGCCAAAGAAAAGGAAGGACCACATTAGTCATGCGACCTATTGGAAGAAACCTGCATTCAAGCTATTGTATGTACACTTGAAACATTAAAACATTTATTTTATAAAGGGAGGGGCTGCAAAAAAATAGAGTTGGGCTTTTATGTTGTAAAAACCTTGTTTTTATGTGTAGTGCATAATTACAACTGTATGCTGTAGCAAACATTATTCCTAATATTTTTTTCAGATCCTCAGAGTTTTTCGCCATGAGGTGCCATGTTGAACTTCCAGTGACCAGTATGAGGGAGTGAGAGATAGCACCACATTTTACACACCTGCTCCTCATTCACACCTGAAACCTTGTAACACTAACGAGTCACATGACACCAGGGAGATAAAATGGCTAATTGGGCCCAACTGGGACATTTTCACTTAGGGGTGTACTCAATTTTGTTGCCAGCGGTTTAGACATTAATGTGTTGAGTTATTTTTAGGGGACAGCAAATTTACACTGTTATACAAGCTGTACACTCACTACTTTACATTGTAGCAAAGTGTAATTTCTTCAGTGTTGTCACATGAAAAGATATAATAAAATATTTACAAAAATGTGAGGGGTGTACTAACTTTTGTGAGCTACTGGATATCTTCACTTCCTGTTTCCATAGCTAAAAAAGAAGTTAGAGGAAGTCCCTCCAAAGGCAGGAAAATTTAGGTTGTCACTAGGGTCACTTTTAGGAGATTTTCCCTCTATTCCTGCTCTGATGACAACCCAAAATTAGGGTTTGGTCATCTTTTAGTTCACCTCTACTCAAAGCAACTGACCTCTGTCTGTCTCCCAGTCTGAGTGTAGTTATGTAGGGCACACTGGTGGATGATATGAAAGCAGATTCAGGGAAATATACTTGTAGTCCTATGTCACAAAAATTATTTTTTTAAGCCTTTGCTGCCTACTAATTTTTTTCTTCTATTCATCATAAAATATGGCCTTGCTAATAAACAGTAAATATGTATATTTTGAAAAGATTACAATTTTTTCACAATTAAAGCAGTATTAAGCCCCAAACCAAAAATGTAATATTTTACAGCTTATTTATCATCAGATATGGTGGCTGCCTCAATTTATGCCGCGTACACACGATCATTTTTCGGCTTGTAAAAAACGAAGTTTTTTAGCCTCTAGAAAAAAACTTTTTTTTTTCCAACTTCATCATTAAAACGACGTTGCCCACACATGATCGTTAAAGAAAATGCTCTAGCAAAGTGCGGTGGCACCTTTGGACAACAGCTTTGTTAATCTGGCAGGAAGGATCGTGTAAGATGTACTAGCAGCTTTAGATACACTAATAAATTGAAGCCAAACTCCAGCTAATACTTTATATGCAATTACAGCAAACATTTTTTTTTCCCTTTTGTGATAAAAGTTTTACATAAATAAATAAAAACTGATCTTTGTAAGTACCCCGGCTAGTGTTAAATGATTTGTTTCCCCTCTGTAAATGATACAGTCTTCTGGAGAGCTTGTTCCTTTAAAAAAAACTGACTTACTGGCCAGATCACAAGATAAAAATAAAAGAAAAAAAGCCTTAAAAAAAAAATCAGCCATCGCATCTAAGAATTGGTAAACTGCAATATAATAAATGTTTGCTTTTGGGTTTAATGCCTCTTTAAGTAAAAAAAAGTACATAAATCTATAAATATAACATAAGAAATATTCAATATTTAATTTTTTTTCTGATTTATCTCTAAAATGCATTTTTTTTGCTTGTGTGCTGATTGTATTTGCATGTTACATATAGTATTTGCAAGCATATTACTTTTTTTTTATATATTCATTTTCAAATTATTTTTGGACATTTTATTTTACGTATTCATCCTGACTTTTCTAATTTTTAGGTACCTTGATTTTAGTCAACTAGACCTTTCATACAAAGCATGGTAACAACATCAAAGAAAAAAATTGCTAAAGTTATATGCGCTCTCTAGTGAGGAGTTTAACCACTTCAGCCCCGGACCATATTGCCGGTCAAAGACCAGAGCACTTTTTGCGATTCGGCACTGCGTCGCTTTAACTGACAATTGCACGATTGTGCGACGTGGCTCCCAAACAAAATTGGCGTCCTTTTTTTCCCACAAATAGAGCTTTCTTTTGGTGTTATTTGATCACCTCTGCGCTTTTTAGTTTTTGCGCTATAAACAAAAATAGAGCGACAATTTTGAAAAAAATATATATTTTTTACTTTTTGCTATAATAAATATCCCCCAAAAATATATAAAAACAACTATTTTTTTCCTCAGTTTAGGCCGATACGTATTTGTCTACATATTTTTCGTAAAAAAAAAATCGCAATAAGCGTTTATTGATTTGTTTGCGCAAAAGTTATAGCGTTTACAAAATAGGGGGTAGTTTTATGGCATTTTTTTAATATTTTTTTTTTTACTAGTAATGACGGCGATCAGCGATTTTTTTTCGGTACTGCGACATTATGGCGGACACTTTTGACACATTTTTGGGACCATTGGCATTTTTATAGCGATCAGTGCTATAAAAATGCATTGGATTACTATAAAAATGCCACTGGCAGGGAAGGGGTTAACACTAGGGGGCGGGGAAGGGGTTAAGTATGTTCCCTGGGTGTGTTCTAACTGTAGGGGGTGGACTCACTAGGGGAAATGACTGATCGCTGTTCATACATTGTATGAACAGACGGTCAGGCATTTCTCCCCTGACAGGACCGGGAGCTGTGCGTTTACACACACAGCTCCCGGTCCTCGCTCTGTAACGAGAGATCGCGTGTGCCCCGTGGCAATCACGCCCCGCCGCGCACGCGAGTCGGGGGTGAGTGGGGGGCGCGCGCGCCCCTATTGGCTTCTGGGCGAGGTGACGTATAGCTACGTGCTCTCGCCCAGCAGAGTTGACCTGCCGCTGTATAACGGCGGCTGGTCGACAAGCAGTTAAAGGACCTGAGTGCTAAGGAAGCAAGTCTCTGTCCACTCCATTCCACCAGAGTGGATTTGCTGAGATTTTCTTGTCATTAATTACACGTGTAGGACTAGCCCCGAAGGAGCTGCTGGTTTGATTTGGGTGACACACTACCTCTATCTTCCCGCCATCTAGGATACTGGATGAGAGCTGTAATAAAGTCAATGTCCACACGACAGGTGTTTTTTCTGTGCTTTTATTACCCAACGGGGTAAAAATGGTAAATAGTAGAAAGGTGAAGGGATAGAAGGAATGGAAGGTGACAGATTCAGGTGTAACTGGTTACTGGAAACAGTCCTGCTTCCAACGACAACTTTTAATTGCCACTCTAGCCAGAGTGGGTATAGTGCATATAGATAGGCCTCTCTCACCAGCCTAGAAGCCAGAGTTTCACTCGGAAACTTAAGGGGAAAGTCTGTGCCACAGACACTCCTAAAGGTAATAAAGGAGATTGTTTCGGTCCAAAATCCTTCTCAACTGGATTCAGCACCCAGATCTCCTTCAAACAGCTTTAGTTATGTCAGGAACTGATAGGCGACCATCGTCCAGCCTCTCAGATACGAAGTGTCCTTCGATGAGCAAGTAGGCCTCTCCTGAGACACCAGCATCATGCTCGGTGTTCCCCAGACAGGTTCTCCATCGATCGGCTTCCTCCCACGGGACGGACAGCCCAGGACCACTTGCAAATTGCAGACTCAGTCTACCTACTGAGTCTACGAGGTAGATTAATGCTCCGGACCAACGTGGCCCTGGAGCCAGGAACACAGCAACACACACGCCCCGGCCAGGAGGGCGACACACGGGGGTGGTGGGACGACTGCCCAGGTGGATGGCGGCAAGGCGACCACAAACCAATGGCGTCTGCCCCCTAAATACCTCTCCCCGGCATGCACAGCGAGGCAATAAACCCTCCTGATTGGCTGCCGAGGAGAAGTATCCACACGGCTCTGACCTCACTGCTGCCACCTGTTGTCTGGGGGGGGGGGTGAGAGTCCCCAGACAACAAGCATGGGCACACAGTACAGCCAGAGCTGGAACAGAGGCCTTAAATTTAGCCAAATAAACATGGTCAGAGGCAACTAACTCACTGACCCCCTCTAAATTTGCAGCAGCACCTGCTTTATCTGCGTGGACTTGTATTGTAACCAAATTATTTTACTTTATATTGGGGTTATAGGTGTTTTTTTTGGCAAACTGAACTCCAGGTTCAAACATAGATGCAAATAATCCATCCCTTTTGTTTTTGTTGTTGTGTAAATACTTTAGAATCCTCAGATGGTTATAATTCCCAGAATCCTTAGCCAATTATAGTTCTTCTCAGAATTCACGCACAGCTGCAACTATGAAACTACTCAGCCAATTATTGATTCCAAAAGTCTTACGTTAAAATCTAGCAGTCTAGCAGTTATCACAACAAAGTTATTATTTTCTGCATGTTTTTTTTGTTGTGACCTGGCCACCAAGGACCAGAGAATATTGCAAACATCTTATTTGATTTTCTAGATTCTTTTTTTCATCAATATTTAAGGGAATGTGTGTGTTAGTAGTGATATACAGTATGACAACAATACAGTATATAACCATTTCATGTACTGGTTCTGTCCGTTCCCCTCTTGCTTAATAAATTGACAATATACCTTTTGCTTTTATCTTTAAACTGGAGTTCCACTCAAAAATGGAACTTCCGCTTATCTGTCTCCTTCGATGGCACCTTTCAGGGGGGGGGGGGGACTTTTTGACAGGTCCCACTTCCAAAGATGCGGTGCCGTCCCTTGGAAGTTTGGACCCCCTCCTCCTTCTTCCGCCACCGGGCCAATTAGAGAGCGCAGCACACTTCGTGTATGCACAGTAAAGAAAAGGGCTGTGAAGCTGAAAGGCTTTACTGAAGGTTTCCTGTAACAGGAATGGCGGCGGCAGCACATGACAGCCGATACCAAAATTGGCTGGAGTGCCGACATCGTGGGAACCCTGGACAGGTAAGTGTCCTAATATTATAGTCAGCAGCTACAGTATTTGCAATCTTTAACTACTTGCCGACCGCCCACCGTCCTTTTACGGCGGCAAGTCGGCTCCCCTGCGCGAGAGCCCGTCGTATAACGTCGGCTGTCGACAAAAAATATGTAGAAGAAAACGTATCGGCTTAAACTGAGGAAATTTTTTTTTATATATATATATTTTTGGGGGATATTTATTATAGCAACAAGTTAAAAATATTCAGAGGTGATCAAATACCACCAAAGAAATCTCTATTTGTGGGAAAAAAAGGACGTCAATGTTGTTTGGGAGCCACGTCGCACGACCGCCCAATTGTCAGTTAAAGCGACGCAGTGCCGAATCGCAAAAAGTGCTCTGGTCTTTGGGCAGCAATATGGTCTGGGGGTTAAGTGGTTAAGACAAGATCATATGTGAAGGATACCAGTGTCAATTTATTAGACTAAAAGATTTTCATCGACTAAATTATCTCTATAAAAGATAAATAAAGGAAAAATAATTCAGATGACTAAAATACGACTAAATTGCTTTCCATATTTCAAAGTAATAGTTTGTTAATTTGTTATGGATCTGAAGGTTTAAGACATATATTAAAGAAATATAAAGGGGCTGTAAAGGCAGAAGTTTTTGTAAAAAAGACCTTTTGTGTTTAGCTCCCCCACCCATCACCCTAAATACTTACCTGAGTCCGATCGATCCAGTCGCTCTCTCCTCCCTCTCTCTCATCACTAGCCATTGGCTCCTGCTGCTGTCAATCACAGCATGTAAGGAGAGAACGGGAGAAAGGGACCGAGCTACGCTGTGTGTGTCAAAAACACACACAGCCCGGATTAGGAACAAGCTTGCACAAATCCTCTACAGCAAGCGACTTGCTACAGTATGGGGCACTTGGAGGGGGGAGCCAAGATTGCCAGCGGGGGACCCAAGAGGAGGATCGGGTTGCTCTGTGCAAAACCATAGCACAGAGCAAATAAGTATGGCATATTTGTTATTTAAAAAAATACCTTTACAATCACTTTAGGGACTGATGTCTGTTGTGCGTATTCTTCATCTTGATGGCCCCAACAAGCGGGGATATCTGCACCTTTGTGTGGACATGGTGCTTGGATCCAACTTGGCTACATTACATTCTATTGTGATTTTACATTTTATTTTGCCTCCAACTCCTGAGAAAGCAAATAGCAAAATCTGTCAAGAATATAGCCACCGCCTCTGCATACCACATATGATGTGGACTGTATTAAGGGACAATATTTATTTTGTAGTCCAGAGTACATAGGTAGAGGTTATAAGCATATCCATATTCAGTAGTGATGGCTGAGAGGCAAGCTTAAAATGTACTCTTGTATTTTATGATTGTGCGCCAGTTACAAGTGAGATATGGTAATTGTAAAAATTGGTACCCTTGTCTATCTTGCATTCATGTTCAACCCTTGTTAAAGTGGAGTTCCACCCATAAATATAACATTACTAGTAGTTTTAAAAAAATGTCATTAGTCCTTTAAGAACATTTTTTTTTTTTAGATGCCTTCAAAGTGTTGTTGCTAGGCAGAATAGTTAATCTTCCCTCTTCCTGCACCTAGATGCTTAAGCTTCCTAACCTACACCGCACAGACTCCTGGGAATGTAGTGGGTGTAACTTTCCAGGAGTCTGTGCACTCCCCAGTCTCGAAGAATCATGTGACTTGGACAGTACAGGTGCTGAAACCTGATCTGAAACCTATTACACTGCTTGTGCAGCACTGAGCATGTGCGAGATCTGCAAGGCTGAAATCCAGGAAGTCATACAGTCTGGCTTCATGATGCCCACACTTAAGATGGCCACAGTCATTTTCTATTTTATAAAGTGTCTAAATGCTGTAACAACCTAACAAAACGGACCTTAGTTTACAGACTAACTTTACTAGAATACATTAAGCTTGTGTATTACAGGGGTATTTATATTTAAAAAGTGAAATTGTGGCCGGAACTCCGCTTTAAGAGAGACTTTCACACATCTTCATACAAGAAAGAATATTAAGATCAATGGATTCTATGCCTGTCATAGCGATTATGTTATTTACATCAAATGTCCATTTAACCTTTATTTTATAGGGTAACCAAAAAAATGCAGAAAATTTCCTGCCATGGTCAGGACTTTAATTGCATCCACATGAGACAGATGCTTTTATATAAAAAAAATAACAACCTTTTTTACAATCTTAAATCAAAAAACATTATTCTGTGTACAAATATTTAAATCATGCAGTCCTTTTAGATGCCACATCTAAAAAATAAAATACGTATACTCCAATCGGACCAACAACTGAACCACCTTTTACATATTACACTGTATCCTATATATTTTAGATAAAAGGTATGTGGATCCCATCCAACAGTCAATGCATTTCACTAACTGTGTAGCTTTTTCAGGACCATAAAATATACCCCATTTATTTTGGTCCTGAAGAAGCTACACAGTTAGCATGTATATGTATTTTATGATTCAGAAGCTGACTGCATGGTTTTAATAGTTGTACACAGAATAATGTTTATGATCTAAGATTGTGAATAAAGATTTTTTTTCTATATAAAAGCATCGGTCTCATGTGGGTGTCATTAAAGTTCTGACCATGGTAGGACATTTCTTGCATTTATTTTTGTTATTGCATAGCCAAGGATGTGGCACGGTGGAGGTCCTTTTTATATATGTATGTGTATATATATATATATATATATATATATATATATATATATATATATTGTAAGATTGGGGTTATTAGACTCCAGCGATAGATGCGTTTTCCAGTGAGTACGCCAGCCAGAACAGAGTTTTTTTTTTTTTTTTTTTTTTTTTTTCAGAACAGAGTTTTTAAGGGCCTGGTAGCCCACTTTTATTTAAAAAAAACACGAAAGTTCACAAATACAATAGTAGCCCTCGCAGGGGGTTCCACCATTCCTGTATCTTGCAAAACTCAACAGTTTAGCCTCCTGGCTTTCACACACTTGCCATCAGGCTGTTTCAGGCCTTTAACTTAGGCCTAGTTCTGTTCCTCAGAACTACCCTTTTCCCAACGGTAAGCACACACCTAGCTTCTTCTGTCAGCGTCTTGCTGCGCAGTTTCTGTTCCTCAGAACAAAACAGTTTCCTGGAGCCAAGCTCAAACCTCGCTTTCTCCAGTCTCTGACTTCTCTCAGAGAGTTTGGGAGTCACCTGACTCCCAGCACAGACCTCCTGTCTGTGGGGTGGGGCCCTGAGCTATAGTCAGGTCAGAACTAAATAGCTGAACACACAGCTGTCTAATTAGTGTGTCTCTCTCTTCAACATATGGTGTAGCCCAGCAATCTTTCCCATAGCACAGGGTCCCGCCCTCACAATATATATATATTAATTCAAATAGGTTTAATTTAAGTTTATATGCACATTATATAAGGTTACATCTGCAGCAAATATTTGATTGAGAAAATTACAGAGAAAAGAGAAAGAGAGAACACAAACATATTTAGTATACCAACAGATATACAACTTCTTCATCAGTTTTAATTCTGATTGTATTTTGAGACCCAGCTAGTCCAGTTTAGGTTATATCTATTGAGCTTCCCATCTCTAAATATGAAAGCCTTTTCATATTCTGCGATGGCGTTATCCTTTCGCACAGTCTCTCTAACACTGGGTATTTCATTTGTTTTCCATCTGTGTATTATTGCCAAACGTGCAGCAAAAATGATGTGCATGGCTATTGAGCGCACTGAAACATGGAAAAGGGACATGTTTTTACTGAGTAAAGCCTGCTCAATGTTTAGTTTAATGAGGAAACCAGTAACAGATGAAATCAACCTAAAAATCTCTGACCAGAAGCTTCTTAAGTGAGAGCAGGACAAGAACATATGAGTTATGGTTCCAACCCTTCCACAATTTCTCCAACAGAGATTGGTATTGGATTTAGAAAATGTTGCAATTATGTATGGGGTATAATGTCAGTGCAAGTGAAATATTTGCGCTAGTAGTTGGAACATTGAGAATATTGATAATTGCATCTGATTGCACTAATCCATTGATGGTCAGAGAACTTTTTCCCTAGTTCCTATTTGTTAAAGGATTGCATAATTTTGTAGAATAAATGAATCCCTTTTCATTTGGGATCTCTAGATTGTCAAAAGTTCCATATATATTTTTAGGCACTGTAAAGTAGGGGGTGGCAACTGTTGGAAAAGGGAAAAAATGTGAGCTTAAGTGTAGAATTATTTTGTGGAAAGATGACATTTCTTAGTTACTTCAGTAAAGGGCAATAATTTACCATCTAAGAATATATCTGCTAGATTTTGAATGCCCTTGCATTTCCAAGTGGTCAAAGAGAGATCTGTGATTCCCCCAGTGGAGGGATTCTAAAGGAATTGGAATATCCAGGCTCGGTTGAGTGGGATCATCTTTTTTGTCTTGGTTACTCCCAGGACTAAAGATAAGCCTGAATGGTCAGATGGTCATGATTTTTTCCTCTGTGAAGGAATTTTATGGCCATAAGAAGGAAATGAGGGGATTTTGGATATAACCAGGCATATTCTAGCTAACACCAATGTTTAAGGTTCGATCCTCCAAATCAGTACCTAAACTGATCTAATAGACTACCCATATAGTAGTCTTTTATGTCTCAGTTTTATCTGGGGGTTGCATCTCATTTTTCCACTGGCCCACACAAAATCAGATAGTAGTTTTTGCATGTTTGTAAAGAAAGTGGAGGGGATTGGGAGTGCTCTAAAATTATACAGAATTTTTGGTAATATCAGCATTTTATAGGTTGCTAAGCGGCCAGACCATGACAGATATAATTTTTTTAATTTATACATCTCTGGTTGTATGTTAGCGATAAAGGGAGTGTAATTTGCCTTAGATATATCTACACATGTTGGTGTTAGCTGGATGTCTAGGTATTGGGATATGGTAATGAAGATTGTAAGGCGGTTCGTAAACTAAGTTCAATTGCTATGCCCATTACACTGGATTTGGAGGCATTGACTTTGTAGTATGATACTATACTAAAAATGTGTAAGACCTCATTAGCTGCTGGTAAGGAGACAGCTGGGTTAGATTGCATCAGTATAAAGTCATCCGCAAATAGTGTAATGTTATGCTGTAAACACTGCAATTGAATTCCTCAGACATTGGGGTGTGCCCTAATTTTTTCCTCCAAGGGCTCCATTAAGAGAGAAAAGATCAGTGGAGATAGGGGGATCCCTGTCTTGTCCCATTTGGTATTTTGAAGTTTTTGAAAAACATCCCTTTCGAGAAAACATATGCTGAGGGGGGCGAGAATAGGGCAGAGATATAAGGAATTGGGTTACCAGGCCCGACTGAGAGGCTGTAAAGCACAAACTTCAAAGAAGAAAAACAAACAATAATATCAACTAGTGAACTAAAAAAAATCAATGATTCTGCAGCATAATCTGTATGGAATTATATCCGCCAGAGCTAATGGGGTTAGATAGAGAAACTCTACAATGTGGCATTCTCCGGGGTCACCAGAGAGGATAATACTTTTTGTTGCTGAGGGTAGGCTTGTAGGGTTTAGCCAGTCTCGCCATCAGAGCCTTCACACGTGGATGGTGGTGAACAGGTAGGACATCCATCCCCTGTGTCTTATGGATCCAGTATGTGCCATTGCCCCAAAAGCATAGATCATCTTGTACTGAATTAACTGCATAGGTGTTGTTATCCAGTTTTGCTGGATAGGCCCAACTGTAGATGATTCAATGGTTGTGTAGAGGTTTTGTGATGTTTGCAAGTTGCATCTGCTGTTGCATAGTGTATGCAGAGAGATCAGCATAAAACACCAATTCTTGCAAGCTTTGTGGCAATTTATCTTGGAGTCTGGTGGCCTTCATGAATTGTTTTTTAATGTGGTAAAAGTATATTCTTGCCATGGCATCTCTGGGAAGATGAGCCGGTATATGTGTTTTGGCTTTGGTAATCTGTGGATGCGATATATAAGCAGGTCTTCCAGATGTGCATCTGGGAGTACGTCTTTTAGGAAATTGGTGAAGAATACTTTCAAATCTGGGGGGTTTATTAGACTTGGGGATCCCCCATATCATAACGTTATTTCTCCTTGACCTATCCTCTAGGTCAGCCAGTTTGGCCTTCATCCAGAGCATCTCATCATCTCATCATCTCTCTCATTATGATCATCAACCAGCTCATTAAAAGTGGAAGCAAACTCTCCCATTTTTAACTCCACATGTGAAACTCTGTCTGTCACTGCAGTTAATTCTGATTTGAATATCATTTAATGTGATGTCCTAGGACTGACTGATTCAGTGTAGGAAACTCTGATATGAAAACTTGCTGTTTCCTATTATTATTGTATTAACGTTCGGCCATCGGCTCTGCGGTTTGCCATACCCCCTGTACATATTTATTTTATAGGAGAAACAATGCAGAGAGTAAAAGAAATCACAGAGACATGAGTGTTTAAAAGAAAAAATAAATGATAAAATAAACTAATATTCTTTTGAATAAAAAAATTTAATTACACTATGGAGATCCTTTAATCTTCTTTACATGAGAGAAGAAAACCTCATCCAAACCTGCCATTTTAACAAGAAGAGCAGAGGAGTTGGTGAAACAGCTACACTAGAGGATTATTTCCCTATCAATAGGCACATTTAAACCTCAAAGTTAGTGAGCATGGCACTTTATTAACTGCATAGAGAAGAATTGGAGCACTTTTGAAGAATACACATTTTTGCACTTTGTTTGCAGGACTTCATTCATTCACGTTTGGACTATATATAAGGATATGAATTGCATTTTTGTAAGGACAGTGCTGGAATTTGTACATAAATAGTATACTATGTTTAATTAATTGTATAATGCCATATGTAAACAACATGTTTGTTACTTGTTAAATATTGGTGCAACACTTTATTGAACTAACTCTCTCCCTCTCTCTATATTATATTTTAATATACTATATATTTATAATATACTGTGTGTGTATTTATATTGTATAGCTCTGTGTTTTCTAATTAGAAAGTTCAGCATGCTTTAAAACATTTGAGTGATAGAAGCAACCTGGATGAAATGTGTGTTTGTAAAAAAAAAAAAAAAAAGCTTTTAGACATATACTTTATAAGAAATGTAAAAAATGACAAACAAACCTAACATAGAATAGAGCAAAATAATTATTATTTCATCAGGATGGATATGTCCATACGAACATTGTATGATTGTCATAATATTTTGCCAGAATCTGATGTAGCTCTCTGCCTTCTCACTTTTCTAGGTGTGGGATGCAGTAAAAGGTTTGGTTAAACAACTACAGATGGAAAGCCTGTAAATAGGCCCTACTAAATTTATATTTGGGCACAAGCAGCCTTTTTATGACTTTGGCCATGTACTACACATGTTCAAAATGTGCTAATCTAACACCCTATGTGTTAAACTTGGCATTCATTTTAAAAACCTAAGATTTGGCATGGGTAGAAAACTCCTGAAGGCCATGAACAGAGACAAGAGCAGAAGTTGTGACAAATTGATTTTGGATGAGTAGAAATACTAATTAACGATAACGTGTGAAATCCAGACAGTACAGCAGAAGAATGGAACCCATTGCCACTCTTCTGTGTGATATAATGCAGACACCATACCAAATGCCTCCACCTACATCAGCTGTAAAGAAAACTGCCATACAAGCGTTAACATGTTTTTAAATATCCTCAGGTACCAGTTTATACATATACAATTTAATATGCATGTAAACCCTAATAATAAACTTCTCTTACATCTGTTCAGGTGCAAAAAAAAAAAAAAAGCAAAAAAAAAAAAAGCAAAAAAAAAAAAAAAGCTTGTTGATCATGTCAAGAATTCAAAGCTGTTGTGTGTCCTTGGCACGTTTTCCTATGCCAAGGAGTCAAGGAGTCTTCCCAGTTCTTATCTTGCTCTACAGAGTGATTAATCTCTATGCTGTAAATATGAGGTAGGGTGGGTAGAATTCAATATATATATATATTTTTTCAAGGATTTAATAGTTTAACAATAGACTAACAGGGTTGATATCAAGTCTTTCAGTCTACAAAAAGGCATGTGGTGTCATTTACAATGGCATATTAGGAGGTCATTTATATGTTTGTACTTGTAGGGGCTTTACAGGGATAAAACATAGGAAAATGTGTATGTTTTGCAAATTTTATTATGTACTGACAAGGAGATCCAAGATGGATGACAATTGAATCTGCAGCTGATTTTTATTTTATCTGAGCATTCATTATTGCTCTTTACACTTTGGCTTTTTCAATTTTTTTTTCTATTATCATACAGTTCAATACAATCGATAACTCAATGCCCACCCTCAAGTCTCCTCTTCCTTTATAAAGGTCCTCTGCTTCCCACCCTCATTCTTCTATTTAATGCCTTCTCTCCACTCTCTGCCAAAATTACAGGAACCAAAAAATGCACCTATTTGCAAAATTGCTCTACTCACCTAGGGGCATACTTATATTAGTTGAAGGTAAGCACACAAAGAGTAGTTTCTAATTTAGTTTACTGCTGCAGGAATTGTTGCATATTGCTTCAGAAGATGACAGCTTGACCAGCCTTCAGTTTAAAGCTTCTCCAGTAGCTTTCTGATGTGGTCACAATCCAGCAGCCTTTCAGGTGACCAGGTGTCTGCTCCAACTCCTGCTTTCATCCTAACCATTTACACTTAGTAGCACTGTTTTGATTCTCTCCCATAATTTTCTAGCGCTGTTTTAAAAACAATTGCGTAGTACCTCTCCATGACCTTCTTACTCTGCTATGTCCTGTGTATACAATATATCAAGTGAGTATCCTGGTCTTTCTTGTGCTATGCGCTGGGCGTGTAATACACCATGTACATATTCAGCTACCTGTGAACTAATAGTCTAAACCAAGGTAAATTACTGAAATCGAACTCTGAAAAACTGAAGTTTTGATTGCAGTTGGCTTACACGTGACAAAAAGAAATAATATATACATTCTGCATCTGTAAACTGGGCTGATTGTTCTATCCAACTGTATTTTTTTGTGTTTTATTGAACTGCATCAGGTTGTTATTGTTCCATAGTAAGTTGACATCTAGTAGAGGTTTTAGACTACTACAACTTATTTACTATGGCCCATATTCTCGTAGATCGGCGCATATTTAGTGAGGCGGAGCGGATCTCCGATGCGCACCGCCGGCTTAACTTGGCGAGAGCCGAACCATATTCCCGAACCACCTGCGTCCTACACTGCGCTCGCGTAACTTAAATGTGTTGGCGTAAGTAGGCGCAAGTGACGGTAGGAGGGATGTGGGCGTGAAGCATTATAATGATCCGTGACCCCATGCAAATGATGTCCAGACCGAACGGCGCATGCGCCAGATGTGCCCCGCCCTCTGCGCATGCGCACAATGACAATAGGCGTAAATCCATGCTGAGTTGGGCCGGCCCAGTGTATAAAAGCTTCAAGCATCCGCCCAGCTAGTGCAAAGTGACTCCCTTGGATTTCCTTATTGGAGTTTACACTTTGCTGCTGCTATGCCAGGGCCAAGGAAAGACCGCCGAAAAAAAAACGACAGCCCTGCTGAGAGGGAAGTTATTGTTGCAGCAATGGAGCGCTTTGATGCCAGGCTCCATGGTGCTGAGAGTGGCAACACTAGCAAAGTAAAAAAGGACGAAATATTACGAAAAGTGACGGCACAGGTCAATGCCCTTGGCCATGAGTTGAGGACCCCCCAGGACATCATTAAAAAAATGAATGACCTGCGGGGGTGGTCCGAAATAAAATGGCCACCATTGCCAAACATGCCAGGGGCACTGGAGGTGGGCCACCCTGTCCGATCCGGCTGTCAGAGGAGGAGGAAGTTATAGCCAGATGCCTGCGGAGGGAGCAGGTGGAGGGCCTGGAGGGCCATGACTCCAGTGACCCGCCCATGAGGACAGGTAAGTGTGTTTTATCTTCTATCTGGTGTGTAGCATGTTTGGGGGGGACATGTGACAAGTGTGTGGGTCCACCAACATGTGAATTTTTTGTGTCATCCACAGATGTGCAGGAGGGAGCTGGGCCGTCTTCTGCTGGCAGTGTCCGTCCAACACCGTCCCCCCAGCAGCCTGCTTCTGTGGCTGACCCCCTGGGAAGACTACAGGCTTTGTTGGAGGGGAGTGGGCAGTCCTCTGCACAGGAGGTGGTTGAGGAGGATATTGCCCATGAGGAGGTGGTGGGCAATGAAGAGGAGGTGGTCCAGAGTGAGCAGGATGTCATTTTATTTCTTGAGGACTCACATGAGGTGCCCAGACCATCACACCACCACCGTATCTCCAGCCCCTCAGGGTCTTCCATCACCCTCTCCAGCCCCTCCCGTCCCATGCCCCTCACCACCAGCCCCTCACGGCCCTCCCCCTATTCAAGGGCCCCAGGCACTCCTGTCCCCAGGAAGGCCACCCATAAGACCAGGGGTGTGGCAGGAGTCCTGCAGGAAAAGCTGGCCAGGCAGCAGGACCAGCAGAGCCGCCATATGGGGGACATTTTGGAGGAGTTGAGGCGGCTCAATAATAGCCTGTCCTCCTCTGGAGCAGTGCCCGATGCTCTGCAGGATGTGGCAGGAAACTCGGCAGCCACCATTACAAGCCTGGGTGAGCTGCAAACCACCACAGCCAAACTTGTGGGGGAGGTCAGGGGCCTGCGGATGGCTGTGCAGACCCAGACTGCGTGCCATGAGGCCCTGCTCAGCCGTATAGCAGTGGCTCTAGAGGGCAGACAGCCAGCCAGGGAGGCACCTGGGGATGCTCCTCCACCTGATGCCCCACCCCCCCAAATGAGGCTCCCCCCAGGCAAGTGAGGGCCAGGAACCTGGGCACCAGGCGCAGTCCGCGCCGGGGCCAGTGATTTTTTATGTCTTCTTTATGCTCTAAGTAAGAGCTTTTTTATTTTATTTTATTTATGCTCTAAGTAAGAGCTTTTTTTTTGGTGTGCTGCACAAAGTAGTGCATAGCACAGTGTGAATGCTGTGTGAATGTGGGGGGGTGACACTCCTGCCAGTAAGGGGTGTCACCCTCGGTCGCTGGGGATAAGTTCTCCCCAGGTCCGTGTGAAAGGTGTATGAATGGACAGCAACATCATTGGAGCCTTGACGCGGCGTTGCTGCTCCCTAGTACCGTGCGGTGTACTTCGGTCTAATCCAATGGGATGTGCATGTGGGGTGTGTGTGCTAGGGACCACAGTGGTGTGCATGCGTGCATTCTCATTGTTCAATGTTTTATGTGTATTTTTAACGTTCAAAGATTCGTTCCACTAGACATCTCCTGATTGCTGATCCCTCAGAAGACGGGGTACCCTCGGTTAGGGGGGTAATGTCTGGTTGGGGGGTCAGGTCATCAGGTAGCTCAATCTCTAGGCCCTTTCTCACTGCAAAGTTGTGCAGCACGCAACATGCAGCGATGATCTGGCACACAAAGTTTGGGGAATACAGCAGGGTACCCCCAGTCTTATCCAGGCATCGGAAATGGGACTTCAGGATGCCAAATGTGCACTCCACCACTGCACGGGTGCGTATGTGTGCAGCATTGTAGTTTTCCTCTCCTGGGGTTTGGGGGTTCCGGAATGGGGTCATCATGTGAGGTCCCAGGGCATATGCAGAGTCACCTGAAAGGGAAAAGACAGGAGGATGTTAGTCATGCATGTGCCCCTCGTGATGTCTGCATCATGGGGGGGGGACAGTCATACCTGGCACCCATGTCACTCACCAACCAGCCAGCTGTCCCCATACACGTTCTCTTCAAATTGTCTTGGGATGTCGCTTTGACGGTAGATGAAGCTGTCATGGCTGGATCCTGGGTGTTTGGCACGGACGTCCACGATCACCTGGACATTGATGGAATGCCAGTGCTTCCTATTCACATAAATGTGCTGTGTCTCATTTGGGGGGCTGAATTGCCACATGGGTGCAATCAATGGCCCCGATGGTGCGTGGGAATCCTGCAATTTGGCAGAACTCACGCATTACCTTCAGCCGCTGGTCCTCCTGGGTGGGTCTGATGATGTGGTGGGACATGCGTCTGAGGATTGCGGGGACAACCTGGTGCACACACCTGCTCATGCTGGTTTGTGATATCCCAACCACGTCTCCACTTGTTCTTTGAAAAGAACCAGTGGCCAGGAAATGCAATGTTGCCAGGACCTTCACCAGTGGCTGCACTGCATGTGAGCGTTGTGTTGGGCTGGTAATGTCATCCTGCAGGGCTCTGGTAATTTCCAGGATGGCATGAGGGGTGAATCTGAAACGGCGATACACCTCCACATCAGCCATGCCAAAGAGGCTAATGCGCTGTGGGTATACCCTCCCACGTGCCCTCCTACGTGCCCTCCTCCTTCTATGCGCCTCGGCCTCTTCCTCTTCCTCTGCCTCTGCACACACTAGTAGTGCTAAGACCTCGCCTGCCCCTGGCATGTTGGCATACGAATGTGTTGTCCTAAGTGTGGTTGCTCAGCTCGGATGGTGCTGCTGTATTTGCTTTCAAGCTGACTTACTCAGGTCTGGAGCAAAGTTAACCGAGCTTTATGAGGAGTAACTTTCAGCTGGCCATTCGTCTTACGCGCACAGCGCGTAGCCTACGCCGATCGCGCGTAGGTTCGGGAATCTGCTTATGTACATCATTTGCATATTTGAATACTAATTCTATGGCCGCGTAGGATGCCTTCAGCGGAAATATGCGCCTACGCCGCGTACACTTAAACGAGTTAGGACGGACGAGAGCAGCCTTGTTTCTGGCGGATCTGGTTCTGTGACTGCGGCGCATAGATAGTACGGCGCATCTTTACACTTACGCCGCGCATCTCTATATACGCCGGCGGAACTTGTTTGAGAATATGGGCCTATGTGATTTGGGTTTATCCATCTGTTCTCCCCTTCTGTTTAGTGCTAGTTAATTCAGTCCTAGCTAGACATCCCCATGTTCTTCCATGTTCCCTAAGTCATTGTTAGTTATTTGCAGAGACATGGCTTAGGAAAGTCATTGCCTTCTTACACTTCAAAAGAATTGAAAAGCATCCTATGTACTGAAATTAGCAGACGTAAAATTGTGCTGGATACAATGTCTGTGTCCTACTGAAGAGTAAAGCCTGGTACATACTATCAGTATTTTTTCATTTAACCCAGCTCAATAAACAAAAAAAAGAGGTGCTTGGGAAGCGATCTCCCTGCTGAGCTATTGTGTTCTAACAAAGGGACAGCCCGCCAGAACACACCGGTCAGCACTCACATTTAACAGCTGAGAACATTGATCAGATGCTGATCAGCAGATTTTTTTTGGCATGCCCCTCTGGAAGAATCCCAGCCGTTCTGACAGACATGCTTCTGCACACATGGGCCTAATGTCGGCTGTTTTTTGTTGAACCGGACAATATTCGGCCTTGTGTACCAGCCTTTAGACTGCCTGTGAATGTTGCCAAATCAGCAGGGGACCATACTGTCTGTACACACTGGGTCTGAGGAGGTATGTCAATACATAAAGTGACATTTGAAACAGAACACTGATGTGGAAGATCCTTGCAATAGTCTGATTCTGGATATAACCTTGGAGCAATGCTTGATGGAATTTTGACATTTAGACAGCAGGAGTTCATTCTTCCACTTTTGGGCCACTGCCAAATTTCAGCACCGACACCTCCAAGACTTTGCAATCATTTGCATACCTGTGAGTGGGCTGCAGTAACAGTTACCAGAAAAGGGCCAGCAACATTTACAGTAGAGAACCACCTGATATTCACACAATGCCTCAATTCTCAACACCATGCATTGGCTTCCACAAATAACACCTGCTTTACAACGAATACCTCATTTTTTAACACCACGCACTGACTATTACCAAACCTTGCACTATACACCCAATAACTTAACTCTCAACACCATAAAAACTTCCATAAAAACCCCAATAATTAAATTCTCAGCATCATGCATTGGCTGCCATAAAAACAGCAGCCATGGAACAGGAAGTTATGTCACTGGCATCTGATTGGACCAAGGCAGGGCTGGAATCTTGTCAATCAGGGCTGCACTGATTGACAAGATTCCAGCCCTGCCTTGGTCCAATCAGACTGGTGACATCACTTCCTGTACTTTCCAGCTATAAGGAACAGTGGTGGGACCCACAGTGCCCTGTGGAATGCCAGGACTGCACTTTACTTTGACGAGCATGCATCTTCTATCATCTTGTAAGTGTTTTTAATCTTATCCTATTGAAGTCCTCATTTTAATACCACACTCAGGTCCCTGTTTTTTCCTTACATGTATTGCAGAGTTCTGGACACACTCTGAAGGATGGCTGCCTTCCTTTTTTAACCCTTAATACCCCTTTCTTTTCCAACCCAACCTATGGATATATCACCATCCAGCTATTACAGCCACGGTTTATACCCCTAAGGATTACTTCATTTGGAATGCCAGATAAACACGGACTATACTGCTATTTGAAAAATAGAGGTCACTTACATCTGGTAAGGCTTCTTGGGTTTAGTAAAAATAAAAGTAAAATAAATAAAAATAAATTACTTTATTGAATTAGTATTTGCTGTATGAGCACAAATTATTGTTTGGGGTGTGGGTTGTGTTTGCACTTTTTTCAATATTATAATTATTCTATCATATATTGGAATATTGCACTGAATTGTTTCACTGATGTTTATTTTTTTCCAGTATTTATCACTTGGGGAGCATAGCTCTGCTATATTTATTAATATGGAGTTACACCCAATATATAACAGCCTGCACTCTAAGAAAAGGGTGCTTTTAATGCTACAGCATACAAAGTTATATTAGACAATTGTGCGATTCTAACCTTATGCACATGGTTTGGGGAAAGCCTCTTTCTTTTCTAGCAAAGCCAGGTCCAAAAAGGCATGGTTTAATGAGTCTCATATGGGGCAACTGAAGTAGTCTGTCCTAAACTCTACTGAACACATTTTAGAATTAACTAGATTGCTGATTGTGAACTGGGTCTTGTAAACAAAGATCAGTACCAGACCACAGAAATGCTTTTTTGGCCAAGTTGACACAAATGCCAACAGGCACACGCAATTTTTTTTTTAGGGAAAATCTTAATAGAAGAGTGTAAGCTGTTATAGCCACAGAGGAGGGGCCAATGCCGTATCAATGCCCATGTATAGTACTGGCATGTCCAACAACTTAATGGTAAGATGTCCACAAACCTTTCAACATATAGGCCCGGATTCACATACATCGGCGCATATTTATGCCGGCGTAGCGTATCTAATATACGCTATGCCGGCGCTGCGCACAGAGGCAAGCACTGGATTCACAAAGCACTCGCTGTTAAAGATATGCTGCGCTTCCTTGGCGTAAGCCAGCGCTGCGTAGGTGAAAGTGGGCGTGAGCCATGCTAATGAGGCGTGACCCCATGTAAATGAAGGACTGAGCGTCATAAAGATACACATAACGTACGGCGCATGCGCAGTCCCGTGGACGCATCCCAGTGCGCATGCTCAGAATCACGTCGAAACAACTGCCTAAGATACGTCGAATCACTGCCTACAACGTGAACGTAACCTACGTCCAGCCCTATTCACGTACTACGTAAACAACGTAAAATCCGACGGCTGTGTTCCCTGGTCCATTCCTTAACATGACTTGCGCCTCCTATATGGGGAATAACTTTACGCCGGACGTAAGTCTTACGCAAACCGCGTATATTATGCACCGGGCGCAAGTACGTTCGTGAATTGGCTTATCTCCCTCATTTGCATAGGAAATCAATGGGAGTACCACTTGCGGCCAGCGTAAATATGCGCCAACGATATGCCGGCGTAGGAAAGTTACGTCGGTCGGATGAAGCCTATTTTCAGGCGTATCTCAGATTGTGGGCACGGCGCATAGATATGACGGCGCATAGATAGACTTACGCGGCATATCTCGAGATACGTCGGCGTAAGTGTTTCGTGAATCCGGGCCATAGTGTTTGGTCTAGAAAGGAGTCAGGAAAAAATGTGGTTACATACTTTGCAAGCCACAGAGAAAAAAACGTTAAAGGTAAATATGTCTGCGATTTTAAACAAAGCTAAAGTTTCACTTTAAACTAGAAAGAGTAAAGAACTGTGATTTTTTTTTTAAAGTTTTGAGAACCAAAATTTAAACCCACAGAATTGTCAAATTCCATGAAGGCTGAGTTGCATACACATTTAAAGTGTTCAATAAATCATACTGACATGCCTATTTCCCTTGGTGTACTGTCAGTAAATAGACCTTTGTGTGAGAACAGCAGTGAACACTTTGCTAGAGTTATTTCAAATCAGATGACTTACAGTTTAAAGATGAATCTGAACATACCCACATATTACAGTTATCTGTTAGGTTTTCTTAGCTGTACAGTTTTTTAGTTGGGCTAGATGAAAACAGGTGGTGCTCCATTAGTCTACAGAAGCCCATTAACAAAGCAGTTTTGGAATGTGGTTGAAGGAACCCGCAATAAAAGTCAAGGTTGCAATTTAAGCCCCTTGATGTTGAGCAAAATTAGTGGTTGCTGAAATAATTAAAGGAACAAGGCTTGGGTTAGGATATCCTTAAAGTAGACCTACTATGTAATTTCACACTTCACACGAATCAACAGGGGATGCCAGCTTTTCTCAATCATTAATTTGAGTAAAACTGTACCTCGTTTACTATTAATTGAAGCTTAATTCCAGACATTTTTGTTTAGACATAACAATGAAGGGTGTGAACATGTGTCAAATATTTATTTTTGTCTGAGGTTTTCTTGTTCTGGTGATAGACAGGACCAAAAGTGAGGGAAGAAATCTACAAAATGTAACCTTCCCTTCCTCTAAATCAGTGGTTCTCCATCGTTTTTCAGCTAAGGCACCCTTTTTAAAGTATAAATAATCTCCAGGCACCCTTTAAAATCATGGACAGTCTTGAGGCACACCATCCTAAAATGTAAAAACGAGTCTAATAGTTTTACATAATACAGTAACATCCACACACGTAGGAGACCCAACGTGAGAGGTGCAAACTGGTACGTGACTAGAAATCCAATGTTTCTCCACCTGCTTTGGGGTCACATTAGCTGAGTGATGAGGGAGAAGAGAGAGGCAGGGGAGGGTCAAACAAGGATGCTATACAGGCAACTGACATGCTCCTTATCAACTGATGACATCTTTGGTTGTTAGTAGGTCAGCAGCTAGAAGGTCATAATGCTGTACAATAAAAACCTAATATTGGGCAATTTATATGCATTTTGCCAAGGCACCCCTAAATAGACCTCAAGACACCCTGGTTGAAAAAGTCTGCTCTAAGTCAGTGATCGAGATTTTCCCTCAGAACCCTAGCAGAAATTTCAGACCTTCTCCACTCTATTCAAACAAGATCTCTACTGTAACCTAAAGCCAAATATCACTTGATCTCTGGCTAACAGAAGCTTTGTGTTTTCACCACTGGGATCTCAGCAATTGTAGATTCAGGTAGAATTTCACTGTTGATGGTGTAGAATTAAGGGCTTTAGGTTACATGTTTGTAGCAGTTTAAAGCTGAATATAAACATATTGAAATTTGGGCAGTTCAGAAGGAACCATTCGAATATCAATATGTGTGTAGCCTTGTCTATTCGACAGAAGCTGTTTGTTAGACCAGCTTCTATTGAATGATCCTGCTGAAAAAGCCAGCATTTGATCAGTGGGTGTAGCCAATGGCTGAAACACTGATCAGTGTATTCTGATGGGGGGAGTCCCTGCTGTGTGACTACAATAGCGCATCAGGGCAGATTTCTGCATTCACATGTGGATCTAGGGATTCATGTATATTCTGCTTAGGAGTTAAAGGAAACCGAACGGAAGCAAAATATGAAGGTTGCCATTGCTAATTGTCAGACTAATTCTCTGTCTTCATCAACACTTACTTTATTGATTGGACATCAGTCAGTGCAGTGGCACTTTTATGCAAGACTGCTTTACAACAAGGATCACCCAAAAGGGTGGCCAAAATAGGCCCTACTAATCTTCACAAATTGTTCACCACAAATCACAAAATACCTAGCAGTCCAGTGCTCTTTACCATACTTTGCTATCATTTAAAACTTGACAGGGAATCTAACCCTTCTCCACTCACCCCATGCTTGAAAAACAAGTCTTGGGATTTTGAGCTATGATAATGAACCATTTGGGTTTCACCATTTGTGCATGTGTCTTTATGCCTTTTTGCTCAAAACATAGCTGACTACTATTACCATAGTAATGTAATTGTAAATGTAACTTACAGAGAACATTTAATAAGCCAAAGAGTAATGTACAAAGTTCAGTAGGTCACAGGCACCAATCCAAAATTGCATTTCTATGTTCTCTTGACCAGTGACAGTGAATTTGATTTACTAAAGAACAATGTTTGGTTGTCTAGTTTATAAGCCAGCTTATTTGTTTATTAGCAGCTTTCTCGATTTCAGAAATGAGACAAACTTGGTTTTCAGGTTATATTCAGAGACCCAATAGTTCTTCTATTAGAAACTATCAAAACATATTTGGTTTACTGGAGTTCTTTAAATAAGTCTGTTTATCTTATTATGCAACAGGCATATTTATTTTGGCATTATAACATGCCGTGAAGCAGTCTTCTATAAATCTGTGCCACTAAGCAAGAGAAAATGAACTTTCCAAGGTAGAAGGAGCACACAGTTCAGCCCTGAACTGTCATCTGGTGAATAGACAGCAACATACAAGTCACAAGCGTGTCACATCTGCTGTTAAGTCAGCAAGTGCCATTCCCTACTGCTCATTGATATAGACAAAACACAAATGTGAATCAGGTGGGAGCCAGGGATGGAGAAATGTATGAATGAAGCTCTTTAGCCGATAGAAACAGGGCTTGGTCCAATATGACAGTTACTTTTTTAATGAAAGCAGTAACCCTGTATTAATTATACAGCACACACTGGTTAGGGGTTGTTGACTTATTTTATAACTCAATCTAGTTGCAAAGGCTAAACTAGCTCAAAGTTGATGTGGCATTATTGGACGGAAGCACTGTGGTGTGGAGAAGTAAATGGAATGCATACTTTGTTCACTTCCAATAAAGTTAAAAGGAACAGTGCCTTACATTATAAAAACAAAAAGGTACCACTCTTCACTGATGCTACACAGTGGGGATCAGCTGCACAATAAAATAGACAGTTTTAGCATGCAACTAATATGAATGCACTCAAAAGCTACTTGTAGGTGAGCTCTGCCAGAATGCTATGTTCTGAAAGCCCAACTACTGTTTATAATACATAGCTGACACATTAAGCTCCATACACACGGGTCGAACATTGGGCGGTTTCGTCCAGTTCAATAGAAACCGACCATCGTATGGTTCGTGTGTATGGCAGCCAGTCCGACAGAAGCGACCAATGGCGAGAGCACCAACCGGTGTGTTAGTGACAGTGACAACAGTCTCCCTGTCAGAACACAATAGCTCAGCGGGGGAGATTGCTGTACTAACATTGGATAGTTAGTACATCTGCTCCTCCAAAGTTCTTCAGTTTTTTTGTTAAGCCCACTGGGTTGAATGAAAGAGAACTGCTAGTGTGTACCAGGCTTAAGCCTTATATATGATATGGCAGCACTGCCTCTCTATAGACATGTTGAAAGTCTAAATAACAAAAGGTCAGATACTGGGACACAGTGGTGGCCAGTGTTAATTTTTTTTGGGGGGCAGCAAACAGTACCTCCGTTGGTCGGTCGGCGGGTGGGACTGGTGCACTTACTGTCACGGGCCCTACCGTGCAATGCAGACGGCCAGACATGGTCATGCCCCAAGTGGCTCGAAGAGATATTGAACCCATGACTGTCTCTTCATTGCTCCTGTTGCTTTGCCTCTGAGCCACTAGGGTGACTACGTGTCCCGGATTTCCCGGGACAGTCCTGCATTTTGCAGGTCTGTCCCAGGCACATTCATTCCAGGACAATACAGTGTCCCAGAATGAAACTGACACAGCCACTCCCCCGGGCCAATCTGATGCCCTCAAAAAAGGCTGACACATCACCGCTTTACTCACTGACAGTACTTGTCCTGGCCGGGAATGCCTGGAGGAGCACAATCCCGCCCCCTGCTTGTGATTGGAGAAATCATAAATCCCGCCTCTTGTGTCCAATCACTGTGCTGTGATTCTTTACAGCACAAGCTGATTTTTTGGAAGGGAGGGTGTGCCTGAATGGTAGTTTGGAAATGTGGTCACCCTATGAGCCACACCTTAGTTTATTCAGCCTGCTTTCCTGCTATGCCTAGTTCTGCATGAAGTACTAGGGCTATACTTTGGATTTTGTTGCAATTAGTACTTGTCGCTCCTGGTTCAACTGAGGCAGTTTATCTAATCAGCTGGGTATAAAACACTGCCTCACTCTGAGGGATGGGTCAGTTCATTATCTCTTGTTTTGCCAAAAGTTCCTGTGTTCAAGCTACAGTGTTCCAAGACTGACCCTGGCTCTGTTCATCATTAATTCTGACTTCTGGAATCCCTGACTATGGCTTTACTTCGACAATCCTTTGGAAAATTCCTGTCAAGCCCCCCCCCCCCCTGCACAGATTCACAGTCCAGGTAGCTTTTTACCTTGTTACCGGGGGCTGTGTGTATTTGCAAGGGTGAGCATACATCTCTGCACTATGGACTCCAACCAAGGTAAGCCCCTTACATAATGAATTGACCAACATGGAGTCCACAGAGATGTACAAGATGCACACCTCTCTTGCTCAGTCTCCAGCCTGGGCCAGACCATTTCGGAGCTGCAGCAAGAAGTTCTGTTATTGAAAGATACAGTACGCCCAGCCCCGGAACCAGCATGTCCTGAGCCATTTGTTGTGATGCCAGAGGGGTTTGACGGTGCATCCTTCTCGTGCTTTAAGATGGATTGTGAGCTGTTGTTTGCTCTTAAGCCTAGGAACTATGCCGCAGATTATATAAAGGTTCATGCTACCATCAACCTGCTCACTGGGCAAATCAAAACATGGGCTCATCAGCTTTTACAGGAGAGGAGTCCAGTCTTGAACAGCTGGGAAGCATTCATGTTTGCTCTGGACTCTCACATTACTGTTTCAAAGAAAACCAGTGTTCCCAAGTTTGCTCTTTGTTCACGTGGCCTATGAGTACCCAGGGACAGGAATACCCTGTACAGTTATTACTCAAAGCCTTTCGTGCCATGCCATGAAGCTTTAAATCCACAAAGTCTAGACACTCCTGTGGATGTACACACACCTACCCTGGAAGATGCGGAACCCATGGAGAACCTTTTTGTCAAAGATTCCTGTGTTCAAGCTAGAGTGTTCCAAGACTGACCCTGGCTTCTGACCTTGGCTCTGTTCATCATTAATTCTGACTTCTGGAATCCCTGACTACGGCTTTACTTCGACAATCCTTTGGCCAATTTCTGTCAAGCCCCCGTGCACAGATTCACAGTCCAGGTAGATTTTTACCTTGTTACCGTGGGCTGTGTGTATTTGCAAGGGTGAACATACATCTCTGCACTCTGGACTCCAAACAAGGTAAGCCCTTACACTTACCCCATCTATGCAGCGCTTCTCCCGGGCTCTCGGCAGCAGTGGCTCTCCTGCTCTCCATGGGTGACGGCTCTGGCTTCTGTCTCCTCCCTTCCTCTCGGTGGCCAATCGGGAGTCTTCTCTTTTCACCAATTAGAAAACGTGTCTCACACCCACTTCTGATTGGCCGGATTGAGGATTAGTGTTACAAAAAAGAATATTCATTTGCTGTTGTAACACCAGGGTGGGCTCATGGCGCAATGCTCTGCATGAATCTATCCATTTGTCATATAGGGGTGGCGTGGAAAGAGAGGGGCGCTCCTAATGGATGGGCTGCTGCTGCTGGGACACCTATACAGTCCAGCCCTAGCATTGCTAAATTTACTCACATATGAAAATCCAAGTAAAGGAGGGACAACATTTTCAATACACATATGAATTGTTTTACTATGGTAATTTAGGTTTGTCACATAGAAAAGCAAATATTAGTAAATGAGTTTGCAAGGAAATTCAATTTTTGACAGCACATTATTGGACATTCACAGTGAAAATAGGTTTATTTAATACAGGTGTGTGTGTGTGTATATATATATATATATATATATATATATATAGTAACAAATTGGCTGCAGTACTGAGCAGTGTATTCTAGCAGTGGAGAAAATGCAAAAGGAGAGTATGTCCCCCACCAACCTCAAATGTATGAATGGGGCAATCTGTTCTTTTTTTTTTTTGATCAGCCCACTGAATAATGTATAGCCAGGTCTTGACAGGAGCCAATACACATTCCAGCTTATCTTTGGAGTGTGGCAGCAGACCCATGCAAACACAGGGAGATCACGCAAACTGCAGGCAGAGACACCTAGCTAGAATTCAAAGTGAGGACCCTAATGTTGCAAGGCAGATGCGCTAGCCACTAAGCCACTCTGCTGCCCCTCAACTAACAATCATTTTGCATTCAGTTTTCAAAGTGAACTACTCCTTTGGTAAATCGATCCCATTTGCAGTTTTTGGCTCATCAGATAGAAAAGTGAGAAAGAAGCCCTCCTAAGTGACACTGGCACTGTTAATGATGTCAACTTTCTGACAGCCCTACTTGCCAGTGAGTTCAGTATACAGTTATATGTACCAATATATTGAAGCTCCCTGAGAATCATTGCATACAATTAGAATCCTGAGTACTGTATGTAACAAAAGGCAAGGTTTAGCTTATAACAGGGTCTGTAAAATGTTCAGAAAGAGGACTCCTGTCTTCTGAAATTATAGGGCATTTCCATTTAGTCTGGAAAACCCATTCAACTAATTACTGTATATCACCACAGGAATCAAGCAATAATTTATAAGCGAGCTGTCTACACAGGAGACTTTTGTGCTGGAGGTTTTAATGTTTCAAGCCTGTATCCTTCTTGGATATTTAGTCTTCTTAAAATAAAGCTAAAAACATCCAAACAAAACAGAAGTCCAAGTAATTCTAGGGAAATAGTGCCAGGCAGCTGTCACTTAAGCAGCCCTCTAATTATTACCAACATAGCAAGGACAAAGCTCAAACTCAGCAGCGCTGGATAGGAAAGACCTTTGGATTAGTATGTGTACGGTTTAGCCAATCTGACACAAGTTAAGTGTAAATAACTATTTAACTTCGGAAATTGTAGAATATCACTTACTGGTGGCAGTACGAAAAGTAACACTAGTGTTACTAATAAACAGCAACTTGCTAAAGTCTCAACAGAACACAGGGCTGTGGGGTACAAGTCTGCAAAAAGAATAGTGGTTTTGTTACACGTACAATGAGGCCAAACAGGTATCCAAATGTTCAGAGATGGCACAAGATGTGCCTTTCACTCGAGTCCCTGCAGTACAAACAGGTCCTTCTGTTCTACCTGGGGAACACTTTGTTAATTACTAAATTAGACGTCCTATAATTTGACAGGTCTAATCATGCATTAACTATTTATAACACGTGCAAGAATATATTGTTTTTTGAAAGAGAACTGGTTATAGTTGGGCTTTTACAAAAATGTAAATATTCATTAATAAAGTATTTTTATACCCTAACAAAGAACTATCATTTGGTCTGTTAAATGAATATGCCATTAATAGTGTTTTATTATATCTAATTTATACATAAAAAAATAAAATAAAAAATCTGTTGATCCTGACAACAGTTCAAAACTTTTCTGTGTCCTCTGCAGACTTCATACATCAGCCCAAAAAGTCTGTTTTGTTTAGCCTGGTCCTTATCTTGGTACTACAAGTCAACCAGTGTGCTTTGAAAATTAACATAATGGAATGGATTTAGTAGTTTGGCAAAAGAAAACTAAGCAGGGCTGACACATGCACATTTATACTAGGGACAGTTTCAAAAATTAACCTACTAGTATGTCCAGAGTGCCTGGAGGAAACTTACACATGCACATGGAGAACATGGGAATGAAATGTTAGCTACTAAGCTAGGGCCAGGACAAGGTCGTCTAGAGTCCAGGGCGAAAACGCCAAATTGCACCCACTCAAGATGTATGAGCATTATGTGTCAGTGAAAATCCCCCCCCCCAAAAAAAAAATCTGCCCCTGCTCAAATCCCCCGTCCTGGCACAAATATTTGCCACCCCCATCTTAAATTCTCTCTCCCCCCATATGTCCCACAAAAAATGTCTCCCTCTTCAAATTTCCCTTCCAGCACAAAGTCCCCTTCCCAAATCCTAAAACAATTTTATCCCACAAATCTCCCCTCCTAGCAAAAATACCCCCAATCATCCCTACTAGCAAAAATACACCCCTCCCCCCAAAAAAATCCCCTCCGCCGTTTTACTGTTATAGCTCAAATACCCCCTCCTAGCACAAATCCGCTTTCCCCATCCCCCCTCCCAACACAAAACCCCCAAACCAACCACTCCTAGCGGACCTCATAGAACAATTCTTACCCCCTGCTGCCCCCCAAGTTTCCCATTCCTAACAAATCCCCCCAATCTCCTTCCCCTCCTCACATGATACCACAGTGCCCAGGGTGGCCGCCCCTCCTGCCCAATCATTGTCCCAGCCCTGCACTAAGCCACTGTGCTGCCCACCTATAGGTGTAAACATACAGTATATTTATGCAGAAATAAAGGGAAATCTTTAAATAGGGTCACATGTTTCAGTGACAGCTGTTTGAGTGGATTTCCCTCATTTTGAAGAAATTAAAAAAGATAAACCTCTATTTAAATTGTTATGTATAACAATGCACTATTTAAATACAAAATGTTTTCCCTGGGTGTTTGTGTCTTCAAGAATCTCACGCCTTTCACAGCCAAGTGCCCCAAACGTCATTCTAAAGAACCGATAAACCCAGCAGATATACAGAAAGCACATGGGACAACCTTAGGTCACTGCTATCCAAAATGGAGAAAATTGATAAAATATAATAAACATGGTGCAAACCCAATATCACTTAACAGCTGCTGTTAAACTGTACAATCACCCTGTATATTTAATATAATTTGTTTGGTTTAACCACTTCAGCCCTGAAAGGTTACCCCCGTCTTCATGACCAGGCCATTTTTTGCAATAAGGCACTGCGTTATTTTCACTGACAATTGTGCGGTCATACCCAAATAAAATTGATGTCCTTTTTTTCTCCACAAATAGAACTTTCTTTTAGTGGTATTTGATCAAACAAAAAAGACCGACAATTTTGAAAAAAAAAATATATATCCAATAAAAAAAAAAGAATTTATTCATTAATTTAGGCCAATATGTATTCTGCCAAGCGTACCCCACACCCAGTGCACAAAATCACGTACAAGTAGGGTAAGTTTGCGCAGGAGAGCTGCCCTGCAGAAGTATATCTGCGTAGGGCGGTCCAGAAGAGGTTAATATGCAAAAATAGAAACTTGACAAAAGAAACCTCTACTGAAAGAAGCGGAGGCTGCAATAGCTGAAAATGCTATCTGCCCAACCATCATGTCAGTCCAATGACTTCAGTACTTTTTGGGTCAGTGACTCAGAACAAACATGGAAATTATAAATTTATGACTTCCATTCTCATCTGCATGTTTGTGCCAGGTGAGTGACTCTGAAGCCTCGTACACACGACCGGTTTTCCCTTCGGGAAAACTGCCATGAGAGCTTTTGGCCGGGGAAATTTGACCGTGTGTATGCTCCATCGCAGTTTTCTCGACAGGAAAACTGCCGAAAAAAAAAAAAAGAGAACCAGCTCTCTTTTTTCCCGCCAGTTTTTAACCTGGCAGTTTTCCTATGGGAAACTCTGCGGTGGAGCATACACATGGCTGGGATTCCCGACCAAAGCTCTCATGGCAGTTTTCCTGTAGGGAAACCCGATAGTGTGTAGGGGAAAAAGTTACCGAGCAGGTTCTTGTTTTTCCCCTCGGGATTCCCGGTGGACTTTTTAACGCCGGGAATCCCGTACGAGGCCTAAGTATTTCAGCAAGGGATAACCTGGCAATGTGAATTTTCAGACGGAAGTTAGCAATGGCAGCTTCCAACTTTCTCTTAGTACAGGTTTTCTTTGAGTAAACAAAGAATATACAAATGACGTTACTACATTGTTCCACTATGCAAGTAGTTTAAGTAGTTGCAATGGTTACCAGAAAACATAATTGAATTCTCAATAAAATGCATACGCTATACCACCACTAAGTCCAGATACAACTTTATTCTGATAGAAGTCAGGAGGACAATCCAAAAAGTAACCAGCATGTTTGAGGGGTCCAAGTATGCCACCTTCTTTGCACTTGTTTGGCAACACTGTGAATGAACCAGAAGTGAACTGGACCTTTACTATGATTTTTTTCAGTGTGATTAGAAACGCCGGTCTTGTCAGCAGCTGGTTTGGCAACCAGAACATAGTCAGACAGAATGGAAGTCTCAACACACTTGGACATTATTTGTTACGGGTGTTTATATAGCACAGGCAATTTAAACCGCACTTTAATATTGAACATTTACATCAGTCCCTGCCCTCAATAAGCTTACAATCTAAATTCCCTAACTCACTCATAGGCCCGGATTCACAGACATTGGCACATATTTATACCGCCGTAGCGTATCTTTTGTACGCTACGCCGACGCAGTGCAGAGAGGCAAGCACCGAATTCACAAAGCACTTGCTCCCAAATCTGCGCTGGGTTTCTAAGGCGTAAGCCGGCGTAGGTGGAAGTGGGCGTGAGACATGCAAATGAAGCATGACCCCATGCAAATGATGGGCCGAGTGCCAGACAGATACATATAACGAACGGCGCATGCGCCGTTCCATGGCCGCATCCCAGTGCGCATGCTCAGAATCACATCGGAACAACTGCCTAAGATACGTCGAATCACTGCCTACGGCATGAACGTAATCTACACCCAGCCATATTCACGTCCAACGTAAACTACGTGAAATACGATGGCTTGTGTTCCCTGGTCCATACCTTTGCATGGGTTGCGCCTCATATATGGGGAATAACTTTACGCCGGACGTACGACTTACGCAAACCGCGTATATTATGCGCCGGGCGCAAGTATGTTCGTGAATCTGTTTATCTCCCTAATTTGCATATGTGAATAGAAAATCAATGGGAGCTCCAAACACGTCCAGCGTAAATATGCGCCCACTCTACGCCGGCAAGTTACGTCGGTCGGATGAAGCCTATTTTCTGGCGTATCTTAGTTTGTGGACACGGCGCACAGATACAACGGCGCATATTTGCACTTACGCAGCGTATCTCGAGATACGTCGGCGCAAGTGCTTTGTGAACCAGGGCCATACTATACAGATAATAGGGCCAATTTAGGCATGAGCCAATTTACCTACCAGGATGTCTTTAGAGTGTGTGAGAAAACTGCCGAACATGCACACTCTATACAAGTAGTGTCCTGGTTGGGATTTGAGCCCTTACAGCAACATCAACCAATGTAATAGCCAACGACATTATAAACCGAGAAGAGAAAGTCTAACCAAAGGACGCTAAAAGATTTTCCTGACTACAGATAATTGTGCCATTTGGCAAACAGACAAAATCTGGAATTTCATTGGCTGCTTTCAGAAACACAAACATCATCCATCAGATTTATAACCCTGTGTGACTATGTAACCAAATAAAAAATAAATTTCCGCTGAAGCAGGCATCTGCAGACTTTGATCAGCTCATTTCTACAACAATACAGTGGGAATTCCTCACATGTCAATTTGCAGTGGGCTTGAATACTTATATAAGTTGCATCCAACTCTTTGTATATTCTGCAGCATTCTTCACTCTGATGTCACCTACAGTTTATTGCTAATACTGGAAGCAGAACTAAAGTTTATTAATTTAAAAGCCAATACTTTGAAACTCCTAATTAAAAACAATACATGCATACATACTAACAACTATGGGGTCTATTTATGACAAAAATATTTGTGCAAATCTGTCAACCATTTGCACAACCGTCACTGTAATATGCTTTAATACAGTATGTGTGATCCCTAGGAATCGGATCATCAGTGGGATCTAGAGGCAATAATGTGATATTTTTGTTGGGCTTTATCTCTGCTGACTGCATAGCTCAGAAGTCATGGGCATTCCACATCTACTGCTTAAAGGAGTTGTAAAGGAAAACATTTTTTGCCTAAAATTAATGTCTGCAAGGTAGACAGACAGAATAGTGTAATGATTCTGTTAAAAACCTAGTAAATACCTATTAAATTTCTTCATCTATATCACCTCCGGCGTTCTAGTTCCTGTTCTCTCATTCACTTCCTGGTTTGCGGCACTCGTTCATGTAAGAACTACATTTCCCAGTATGCATTGCAGCACGCCCAGTAATTCACACCTCCTTGAAGTCTCTAATGCCGCGTACACACGGTCGTTTTTCGGCATGAAAAAAAAAACGTTTTTCAGCATGTCCAAAAAACGAAGTTTTTCCAACTTCATCATTAAAAACGATGTTGCCCACACACAATAGTTTTTGAAAAATTATGAACAAAGTGCGGTGACGTATAAAACGTACAACGCCACTCTGAAGGGAAAGTTCTATTCGCCTTTGGGCTGCTTTTAGCTGATTCCTTGTTAGTAAAAGACGATTTGCGTTTTTTGTCTGTTACAGCGTGATGAATGTGTTTACTCCATTATGAATGGTAGTTTTACCAGAACGAGCGCTCCCGTCTCATAACTCGTCGTTTTAGCACATGATCATTTTTTACAACCCGAAAAACGACATTTTAAAAAACGACGTTAAAAAATGCAGCATGTTCGAAAAAAAATGTTGTCGTTTTTCAGAAGCCGAAAAACTATGTGAAGCCCACACACAATGATTTTAAATGACGTTTTAAAAAACGTTGTTTTTTTTCATGCCGAAAAATGACCGTGTGTACGCGGCATGACACGTAGAGAGCATCCTGCCGCACAGATGTAGTTCCCAGGAGGGGGTGAGCATGTTACTGACCACCGCAGTAAAGCCTCCCATAACGGTGGTCAGTAACAAATCAGACAAGCAGGAAGTGAACAGAATAGAGAAGAAATGGAGTTTCTAAGCAAAACGAACAATGAGGAAGTGAAAAGAGGAATGTCTGCAGGTAAAGGATGCTTATTATGAAAAAAAATATTTTCCTTTACAACCCCTTTAATATGAAGATCCCACCTCATTCCATTTACAAATATTTCCTGTGGTGAGCAATAAGAACCAATGGCTATGCTTTGTGGAAGGGCAACAAGGGAAAATGTCTTTGTGACATTACAACTTGGATAATTTTATACTCATCTTCCTGCCCAAATTGTCCAGGTTGTCATTTCCACTTGAGTGGTATCTGAATAGTGCTTGCATCTGATTTGATGTTCAGACAAAAATATTTGTACCAGCTCCAGTTTGGACAAAAGTTTTGGAAAACTTTGGATCAGACGAAATTCAAACAGTGTGTCGCCAGCTTTAGATTGGAGATAGAACGGTCCTGTTACATGCCCAGTTCCTGGAAGAGTGAAAGATGCTCTTTTGTAGGAAGGATTATTTCACTTCACTTAGATGATAGCACACCTTCATCTCTTTCCACTAATGCTGATGAACAAACTAAGCAAGATGGCATATACATCATATGAAATATGGTATACAGGACACCAGAGATAGGTCCTGGAAGGCAGATGTGTGTCTCCATTATTTGGGTTTTTTAAAAAGCTCAGTTGGAATACTGATTTACAGCTTTCCCAGGATCATTAGGTTCTTTTATGAGACCCAGAATTCAGAAACTTGGAGAGACTGTGGGTGGCAAAGGGCCTCCAACCCTGATTACAAATACTTTGGCTCTTTAGGGGTTACCCTGTCTGCAAGAGAAGGCTGAAAAGGGCAAGAAGCTCTCACCAGGTGTATGTGAGGTGTTGAGTGAAAGGGGACACAGTTGTAAAAGGACTGTGTATTACCTGACTATTGGGGACACTGCCTGGGCTCCTGTGGATTTCCTGAACACTGAAGCAGGCAGGGATCCTACACCCTGGTGTGGGACTAGCATACTGGCCGTGAGCTGTTGTGTTATTTGCTGTACACCAGAAGTACAAACTGTATTTGTTTGCTGAAGAAAACTTTTTGGTTTTCTTGGCTCTTTGCAAGATAAAATTAAGACTGTTTACTGTTACAGATGGCGGGCTAGTGTCTTAGGCCTCGTACACACGACCGAGGAACTCGACGGGCGAAACACATCGAGTTCCTAGTCGAGTTCCTTGTTGGACTTGTTCCGAAGCTCGACGGGCTTGCTTTGCGTACAGACGTAACAGACAACAATTTCCTCGTTCTCAAGCGCGGTGACGCTCACCACGTACGACGGGACTATAAAGGGGAGGTTTGAATTCTTTGGCGCCACCCTTGGGGCTGCTTTTGCTGATATCGTGTTTCCGCGTGTTAGTAAAAGTTTGGTGAGTGACGATTCGCGCTTTTCAGTCGTCGTGCTTTCATATCGTTTTCTGCCGTTCAGTTTGTGCTTGTGGGTTCGTATCTTGTTTATCGGGACGTGCGGTCAGGTCGTATTGTTTTACATTGCGGTTCTGTGCGCTCGTTTTTGATTTTCAGTGCGTTCTTCCTAGCACTTGCTGTTCTTCAGTGCGGTCTGATTGTGCGGTCTGATTACACGGTCGTTTCTAGCCATGTTGCAGGCACCTGATCGTCGTAGGCGACTTCGTGCTATGCAAATGTATGGTTCAGGTCTTGTTGCTTTAGACCTAGACCCGGCCATGAACAGGGTGAGGAGGAGTTCATGGACCAAGAATTGGTTGCTCCGTAGGAACCAATTCTGTCATATGCCTCTGCTGCGGGAGATCCAGGAAAATAATCCTGTTGATTATAGGAATTTTCTGAGGATGTCTGATCCCGTCTTTCAGCACCTGTTGGCTTTGGTGTCGCCTTATATTACCAGGCAGGACACTGTTATGCGGGAAGCCATCAGCGCTGAACAGAGGCTAGTTGCCACCTTACGGTATCTGGCAACTGGGAGAAGCTTGCAGGACTTAAAGTTCTCGACGGGCATCTCCCCCCAGGCTCTGGGCCTCATAATCCCAGATACCTGTTCTGCCATTATCCATGTTCTGCAGGATGACTATATGAGGGTAAGTTTTCTCCTTTAATATCACATGTAATGTATTTAATGTATGCTAATGTATTGTAATTATTCCCTTCCTCCCTACTTACCATGCTTGTAATGTACTGTGAATGTCCCCTTTGCCCCCATGCATGCTCTAAGCTCTTATTGATGTCCCTTTTAAGGCCGACATGCCTATTTCCCTTCACTTACCTCCCCAGCATGCTATCCTGGGCCCTAACACACCTAGCCTAGTCACTTTCCAATGTATTGTGTTATATCCATTGTAATGTCCCCCCCCCCCCCTCCGAAATGTGTATTAAAGTCTAGGTTCACCCAGAAAAATTTAACAAATCTTGGTGAACCTAGACTTTAATAGTCATTTTGGAGAGGGCTAGATGAGTTTGGGAGTTCCAGAAAAAAAAAAAACAGGAACTCCCAAACTCATCTAGCCCTCTCCAAAATGTGTATTAAAGTCTAGGTTCACCAAGATTTGTTAAATTTTTATGGGTGAACCTAGACTTTAATAGTCATTTTGGAGAGGGCTAGATGAGTTTGGGAGTTCCAGAAAAAAAAAACAGGAACTCCCAAACTCATCTAGCCCTCTCCAAAATGACTCTTAAAGTCTAGGTTCACCAAGAAAAAATATAAAAAATCGGGGTGAACCTAGACTTTAATAGTCATTTTGGAGAGGGCTAGATGAGTTTGGGAGTTCCAGATTTCCTTTTATTTTTTTTTATTTTTTTTAACTCCCAAATTTGATCATTGATCCATCAGAGGGGGTGATGTAAGTGCTAATTGTGCGTTATATTTTAGGTGTAAAAAGCTCTTTTAATTTAAAAGTTAGAATTATTATTATGTCTTTGTATAACGTGCTTGCAATGTTATGTGCCTAATTTTTTGTAACAATTTTATTTTTCAATTACACAGCTTCCGTCCACGCCACAGGAATGGCAGACTGTGGCAGCGGAGTTTGAGACGCGTTGGAACTTCCCCAACTGCGGGGGAGCCATCGACGGAAAGCACGTCCGCATCGTGCCTCCACCCCGTTCTGGTTCCCAGTTCTACAATTACAAGGGGTTCAACAGTATTGTGCTGATGGCGGTGGTGTCAGCACAGTACGAATTTCTGTACGTTGATGTGGGCAAGAACGGCCGGATGTCGGATGGGGGAGCTTTCAGGCAGACTGAGTTCGGGGAACGACTCCAAGACGAAGATCTCGCATTGCCACCAGATGCGGACAACGTGGAAGGACTCCCCTTCGTCTTCTTGGCTGATGAAGCTTTTGGCCTGGGACCCCATCTAATGAGGCCATTCCCCCAGCGCACCCTTACCCCAGAGAGGAGTGTTTTTAATTACCGGCTGGCCAGAGCCCGGAGGGTGGTGGAGAACGCCTTCGGGATAATGGCCAGCCGGTTCCGCCTGTTCCTAACCTCGATCCATATGGCGGAGTACAAATGGAACTATATCATATTTGCATGCTGCATTTTACACAATTTTTTGCGGCGAAATTCGCCAAACTATATGGCCACGGTTGGGCCTGAGGCTGGACTTAACAATCCGGATCAAATGTTGCCGGGCCTGGAACCTGCCCGTACTGGCTTGCCCCCCCAAAGTGGCCGTGCAGTCCGTGACCAATATATGGACTATTTTATGGGTAGGGGGGCCATTCCCTCCCAAGCCAATTTGGCTTAGCTTTGTTTTATCCCAAATTATAAATCTGTGTACCCAAAAATTTGAATTTTGTCGCTTGTGTTTTTTTTAGCTGCCTCATCATTTTACATAATGTACTACATGTAGTGTCAAGTGTATTTTCCTTGCCAACTCGCAACCATTTCCCAGGTAACACCCAAAGTAAACACATGTAAAGTTACAGGTTCTTTAATCAAAACACCACACACTTTTTTTTTTAAGATTTTTTCTTTATTTTAACAATCTTCTTACAAATTGGGTATTTTTACATATTTTTACAACATTTTTGGAAGATATTTATTATAATTTTTTTAAGCAAAATAAAACAAGACAATATTTTTAAGAATATTCAAAAATCAAACAATCCCTGTTTTTTTTTTACCAAAAATTGAATCATTTTTTCTCATTTTTTTATTTTTTGAACAAAAATACAAAATTCACTTTGTCAATTTGTTTTTGAATTTTTTAGATCAAAAACCCCAAATCACTTTTTCGAAAAAATTTTTTATTTTTTTTACATCAAAAATACAATAATCATTTTTTTTTTTTTTATAATTATCTAATATACAAAAATCAGTTTAAAATTTTGTTTTTTTTTTTAACATCAAAAATACAATAATCATTTTTTGGCTTTTTTTTTTTTTTAATTATCTAATATACTAAAATCAGTTTTGATTTTTTTTTTTTTTTATGATCAAAAATACAAAAATCTCTTTGTAATTGTTTTTATTTTTTTTACATCAAAAATACAATAATCATTTTTTGGCTTTTTTTTTTTTTAATTATCCTAAATTATACTAAAATCAGTTTTTTTTTTTTATGATCAAAAATACAAAAATCTCTTTGTAATTTTTTTTGAGTAAGAACTCCAAAACTCAGTTTTTTGGTTGGGTCATTCACACTCTCCCCAAAATGTCCACTAAATTTTTGAGCTTATTTTCCACCCTCCTGGTGCGATGTTTAATTTCACGGTTGGCCAGATGGATCTCCTCAACTTCCTCTCTGCATGACCATATTTCATTTATCAACATCTGGGTAGTCTGCCTGTCCAAGCCACCACCTGCTCCTGACATGGGGGACAAAACCATTTAGTACAATTAGGCAGGCCTACATCTAGCTAACCAAAATTAGATGATACTTTACCGGATGTGGTGGCAGCCTCATCCTGATCCCGCGGGGGTTGTCCTCCGATAGCCTCCTGGCTTGCTGCTTCCTGTCGCCCTACAAGAATGAAGAAAAGGTGTTTCAAACATTATTGAAAAATATTGAAGTCCTGAAAGAGGAATATGAATAATTGTTACAATAAATTATGGGACTATTGTTGGTTTTTAACACCCCTCTAAGCAGGACACAGGATTGTAGGCATTGCCAAAGATTAAGCAAAATCTGTGTACCTTTTTTTTCTTTTTAAACATGGAAGCCAAACAAGTATCCACTGGATGACCTCACCTTTGTGTTAGCCACTAAATCGTTAGTTTTTTGTGGCCAACAATTGTGCTACTGTGAGACCGCATGTGTCCCCAACTGCTGAGCAGACTATCCTTTTCCTGTATATTCACTTAATTTGGATTACTAAAAACACATCTAAATTAATTCCACAATGGATCTCACCAGGGCCGCTGAGCAAAATCATGGGGCCCCGTACAGCCTACCTGACGGGACCCCCTTCAGCTCCCCCCCTGGCCCCGCCTTGAAACTGTCTCTGCAGCACGTTACGGGATTGGCGGCATTGGTAGGCACCTGGAGCAGAAAACAGGGGGGGGGGCTGCCGTCTGAAATAGAAATTGCGAAGCGGAGGGGGGCCCTTTACAAATTACTAATAAAACTAAAAATTGAAGAAGTAAAAATAGTAATTTTCTTAAATAAATAACTAAACATTTAAACATAAAAAAGGGGGGGTGTTTGCCATTCAGGGCCCTGGGGACCTCTGGGCCCTTTAATTACAAAAAAAAAAAAAAAAAAATATTAAAAAAATTAAAAATGGGGGTTTGCCACATGGAGACCTCATGAGCCCTTTAATCTCTCTCTCTCTCTCTGTCTCTCTCTGTCTCTGTCTCTCTCTCTCTCTCTCTATATATATATATATATATATATACATACATATCTAAGGACTAAAAAAAAAAAAAAATAACTTAAATAATATGAAAAAAAATAAATAACATGTTGATGGGCACAATCTTTGGTCGTACGAGTCGTCGTTCTGTGAATTAACGACGACTTTCACGACAAATAGTTGGGCCCACTAACATGAAATACATAATACAGTACAACCTTCAAGAAAAAGCACATGGCGACAATTACAAACACAAGACAGGATTACCCATAAAAATTACTTACTTTTTCTAATTTCTTGCCTGATTTTTTGAAGGGTCTCTTGTTCCCTCAGCTTCAGGTCCGACCAGCGCTTTCTGAGCTGCTCCCGAGACCTTCGGATTCCAAATTTGCAGAAGATCCTCCTTTCCACTTTGTTCATTATCAGGGCCTTCAGTTTGTTAGGGTGGAGATATGGCCCGTGTTTCCCATCATAATCCTCCTCCCGGAGGATCTGTACCATCTCCACCATCTCCATGAATGACATATTGCTGGCTTTGTATCTTCTTCTAGATGGGCCAGTGGATCTCTGGGCTCTCTCCTGTTCTGGGGCAGGCATGTTGGGGTGCTCGGGTGCTGCTGCCATCTTGTTGATGCGGGGTCAAGGAGAGAGAAGGGGCGGGGAAAAGACTAAAAAGAACGTCAGGGGTGTGGAGACGGGCGGAGCGTCACGCATGCGCGTGTATAAAGGGATACCACGTGACTGAAGGCGGCGTTCAGAATCTGTAGAAGGAGACGGAACTAACGACCGTGTCATACAACGGTACGTAACGTTTTATTTCAACTTTGAGTTTGGCGGCTAGATATGGGGTTAACCGAGCAGAAAGCAACAAAAAACATACATTTCGATGTCAGTCAGCCAAGATCTGACATGGAAATGGCCATTTATAGTGCCGTCGTATGGGCTGTACGTAACCGCGCTTTGCTGGAACATTTCTCAAAAACTGCTGTGTGGGCAATGTCGTTCTTTTTGCATGAAAGGTGTATTTTTTTGCATGATGAACCTCGTCGTTTTAGGCATGAATCTCGTCGTTTTAGGCATGAATCTTGGCGTTATGCTTTGTGTTTCACCCCAAAATGATGATCTACGCCTCGTTACACACACCAGGGCTTCGTTTCCTGAACATGACCGAGTATCAAACACCTGCTCAGATAATTACTTCTTGTCGGTTGCGCGACGAAAGATAAGGGGCGTGAAAACACACACACATGTGTCGTACGTACGTTGGGGGGTGCGGAGGAAGACGGTTGACCGACGAGTGTGTAGCTATACTTTGATTTTGGGTCGTCAGTGGCCTATACTCAGGGCCGCTGATAAGCCAGTACAGCTGCCCGGATGGCAACCCCCTTTAAAAAAAAAATATATATAATTTTATAATTTTTTGGATTTTTAGTGGTCCGGAGATCCCCAGGGCCTGGGATGAAAACACCACATTTTTAAAAATAACACAATAAAAATGTTCTATCTTATTTTATTTTAAATAACTAGATATTATATATATATATATATATATATATATATATATATTAATTTGATTTTTTCAGTTTTAATAATAATTTGTAAAGGGCCCCACTCCACTACTCAATTCGCGGCAGCCCCCCCCTCCCCCGGTTGTCTGCTCCAGGTGCCTACCAATGCCGACAATCCCGTAACGTGCTGCAGAGACAGTTTCAAGGCGGGGCCAGGGGTGGAGCTGAAGGGGGCCCCGTCAGGTAGACAAATGCAAAGACATTTAAGGGCTATATGGGGATAAAGATTACTCCAGTTTCTAGACTGATTGTGTGTTTTGCATATTTTTTGTCTTGCAGAAAAATGAATAAGTTCAATGACCCCGATTTTCTGGCCATTTTTATAGACAAATTGAGAGAGCTGCCTGTTCTTTGGGCCACAAAAGACCCAAGGTCAAAAAATAAAGAGCGAAGAAAGGCAGCACTCAATAGTCTGCTACCATTTGTACGCAGCCAGGTGGGGCCCCATGTTACATCGCATTGGGACCTTGAGAGGCTCATACAGAAAGCAACGCAACATGGTCCTGGCTTCTCAGAGGTCTGGAGCAGGAGCAGGGCAGGTCTATGTCCCATCGCTGTGGTACTACAGCAGACTGTCATTTCTGGATGAGCACCTGGAAGTTAGGGAGTCACTTTCTAGCCTTCCCCCCAGACAGAGAAGATCTAGCTCCAGCCTTCCCTCCAGCCAACCTGATCCTCCTGAAGGGGAGCCCTCTCACGATCAAGAGGAGCGTTCCACCCTGGAGGAACAGCCGGATTTGCCTGCCTGGAGCCCGGTATAGTACTTTAAATGTGTTATTTTGTGGTGTTGAATTGCTGACAAAGAGATGTTAAAGCGGATGTTCCATTTCAAAAAAGTAAAATTTACAATTATGCAAATCATAAACACTGTAGCTGATGACTTTCAATAAGGACACGTAACTTTCCTAGCCGCCAGCGATGTCAGCCCCCACCGAGGCCCATACTCAATCCTAGCAGCTCCAAGCGCAACCATCCATAGTTAAGGGAAACAGGCAGTGATGCCGAACGGCTTCACTGCCCGTTTCATAATGCGCATACGCAAACAGCGCGGCGCTTTGTGAATGGGCCGGCTGCTTTCGGGGACACACACAGTTCCCAGAATGCAGCGCGTCCCATTCACAAGTTGACACCCAGTGTAGGAGGAGGAACATAATACACCACGGAGGATGAAGAGGCAGATTTTTTAAGTCCACATAGCAACAGCTAGTTAGGGGGAGTAAAACTTCAACATTATTTTAATGTAATTTTTTGAGTAAATTTGTTTAGTTTTAATTTTTGGTTCTGGTGGAACCTCCACTTTAATATGTTAAACAAAAATAATATTTGGGCGAAATGTGGTTTCCATATCTTTAGTCAGTAGTTGCCGCCCAAAGTATTTTTGAAAATAATGCTAACTCCTGGGGTCAGAATTATTAGCTTTTGTAAATATTGACAAAAAAATATCAACAGTCAGGAGCTGTAAATTGTGTGTGAATTTTAAAAACCACATTAAAACTGACCCTTTTTGATACACAGGAGGACACCAGCCAGGAGGTTCAGGAAAGTGCCAGGCAGGAGGAGGCCAGGCCTAGTGCCACAGAGGAGGTGGCAAGGCCTAGTGCCACAGAGGAGGTGGCAAGGCCTAGTGCCACAGAGGAGGTGGCAAGGCCTAGTGCCACAGAGGAGGTGGCAGGGCCCAGCAGCAGCACAAGGTGCCAGGTGCCTCCCATCCGCATACCAAATCGAAGGGAAAGGAGGGATATGAGGGTCAGTGAAGCAGCACTGGCCCTGATCCGTGATGCACAGGCCGCCCTCCAGCAGCCTACCACCACCGAGGAGAGTTATGGCAGCCTGGTGATGTCAAAAATGGGGCAAATGAGTGAGGAGCAGCGCCTCCTATTTGAGCCCCTCCTCATAAGCCTGCTCAATAAGGGGGTGAGGGGCGTAATCACTGAGGACACAGTGATTTGGACCCCCGGCCATCCTCACCCACCATCTAATTATCCTCCTCCTCCTGCTCCTGAAAATCTTCAGACTTCTTCTTCTCCTCCTGATCCTCTTCTAACTTTTCAAACTCCTTCTCCTCATCCTCCTGCTCAGGAAACTTCTGAAACTCATCAGACTTCTTCTTCTCCTCCTGATCCTCTTCAAATTTTTACAACTCCTTCTCCTCATCCTCCTCCTGCTCAGGAAACTTCTGAAACTCATCAGACTTCTTCTTCTCCTCCTGATCCTCTTCAAAATTTTACAACTCCTTCTCCTCATCCTCCTCCTGCTCAGGAAACTTCTGAAACTCATCAGACTTCTTCTTCTCCTCCTGATCCTCTTCAAAATTTTACAACTCCTTCTCCTCATCCTCCTCCTGCTCAGGAAACTTCTGAAACTCATCAGACTTCTTCTTCTCCTCCTGATCCTCTTCAAAATTTTACAACTCCTTCTCCTCATCCTCCTCCTGCTCAGGAAACTTCTGAAACTCCTAATTCTTCTCCTTCTCCTCCTGCTCCTGAAACTTTTCCTCCTCCACCTCCTACACCTTCTCCTCCTCCTGGCACGAGTACTACTCCACTGGCACCACCTCCAGCCAAGCAGAGAAGGAAGGCTGCAGAGAAGGCTGCAGTGAAGGCTGCAGTGAAGGCTGCAAGGAAGAAGGCTGTCCGGAAGACCAAGAAGTGACTCCCTTGCTTCCAGGTAGTGTGACAGAAGGCAGTCTGCTGTGGGATCACTTCCTTGGGACATCTGCCTGACCTGCTCCTGTTCCAGACCTCTGGGAGTCCAAGACCAGATTGTGCTCCTTCCTGGATGAGCCACTCAATGTCCCAATTCGAGGATCCAGCTGCTCAGATGTAACATTGTGCCCCACCTGGTTTTGCACAAATGCCAGCAGGTTATTGAGTGCTGTCTTTCATTTATTATATATATATATATTTATTTTATTTTTTCTGTTCATGACCGAAAAAAAATGGTCTTTTTTTGTTTGAAAATTCATACTTGTCTATGTGTTTTTCATCAGCAAAAATATGTCCCTTGTGAGAAGGAAGGTTAACTTTACAAATAATGTCAAAAGGTAATATTATTAAGGGACAGATCACATAAGACAAAACAAGAAGGTTACAATGGTGGTTACTTTCCAGAAAAAAAAAGAAAAAAAAATGATTACAATAAACTCATAATATAAATTATCTTAAATGAAGAACTTGTTTTTAAAAAAAAAAAAAAAAAAAACAGCAGAGAGAAAAGATTTGTCAATATTTATGAGATCAGCATTAAAAAGGTGAAACAAATTTGTCAATAATCTGTGTGAAGATAATCAGCAAAAGAAGAAATTTAATGTACATTTTTTAACATTCTAAAGATGGTTGAAATGCGCGGCATTTAAACGATGCAATAGAATGTTGGCAGCGTGACGAATGTGCTATCTCCATGACAAGCGATACTTTTACTGAAGTTGCGCTCCCGTCTACTACTTTAATCTGAGCATGCGCGGGTTTCTTAGCATACAGACATCCGAGTTTCTCGTCGTAAACCAGCCCGTCGAGAACCTCGGCGAGCCAAATTTGGACTCCCGACGAGGAAATAGAGAACTTGCTCTCTTTTTGGCTCGACGAGGTTCTCGTCAGTTTCCTCGACGAAAATGTACACACGACCGGTTTCCTCTACCAAAAAATAGCTCCCAGCAAGGTTCTTGCTGGTTTTTGCCGAGAAACTTGGTCGTGTGTACGAGGCCTTAAACTCTTAATGGTCCATGCACACTGGCTTAAACAAATGCTGCTTCTAGAGGAGTTTAGTGGTTTGCCTGTGGAAGTAACTAATGTTATCCTGTGTTATCCTATCCTAGGTCGCTTGGAAGAATATTGTAAGATTAGCGTTTAGAGGCAGAAAAAAAAACCCTTCTGTTTTGCATTTTTGAGAGCTTTTTTCTGGCAGAAAAAAAGCTAAACGCTCCAAATTGTTAGTACAAAATGTCCATTTTTTTTTCCTGCCAAGAGCACTGGCATTGTTTTTAAGCCAGTGTGCATGGACCCTAAATGTGAGCATTTAAAAATACAATTTTTTTTTTAGTTTTCTGTAATATTACCACTGAGAAGCTAATACAGTGCCACAACTGCAAATAGAACAATGTGATCACTGCAGGCTAATACTGTGGTTGAGGCAATGTGTTTGCAAATTGTACACTGTCCATAATTTGTTGGACTAAAGTCAGTTAAAAAAATTGGACTGCAAATGTAAACTGTAGCCCATTTAGGGGTCATCAGCAATAATTTCAAATGTTTCACCTGTGCTTCTGCTAAGAATAAGTACCTAATAAGCTACTAATGGTCACCCCTATTGTCTACACAAATGCTGCATGCATTAAACATTTAACAGCAGCAAACATACCAATAAAATACACTGAAGTCAGAAGTTTGATTATAGTGTCCCTTTGTGACCATTAGTAGCTTATTAGGTACTTGTTTATTGCATGGGCTTAGGCATACCATCTCTGGCATTCACATAGAATAAACACTAAGCAAGATTTATGGAGCAGATGAGGCCTGTACAAGTCAAAATAATATAAGAAAATATTTAAGGGTGGGCTATGGTTCACATCAGAGATTTAAGAAAATAGTTTAACTGTATATTCAACCAAAATCTTTTTTTTTTTTTTTTTTACACAGTAGCAAGGGGTTAGAACCATTGTCCATTTTTTACTGCTCTTGATGCCCCCTCACCTCCTTGTGCCAATGGTTGTCACCAGGGCAGGCAGTGAGGGGAAATCTCCAATGAGCAGACAGACAGCAATAAAATATTAACAGAAGCCACCAAAAAGATTGTTGGACATACAAAGAGTAGCTACTGCCAATCGTCAGTAGTCAGATAAGGTTCAAAAGCAAAGAAAAGAATCTCAAGAATGTAAAGAACTGAGACTCTTGAAATACCTAGATTATCAACTGTGACCCCTTTATTTTGGTATGTGTGCACAGGAGAAGAAATACTCTTGTCAATAATGTGTGAAGAAAGCCACCACGCCAAATGCTTAAATGATTACCTAAACTCCATCAGAACATCATACAGTGGTCAGGAACCTTTTGTCAAGGCAATAATATATCAAGCCTTGTACACACAACCGTTTTTCCCGACAGGAAAACTGCCAGGAGAGCATTTGGCCAGGAATCCCAGCCGTGTGTATGATCCCTAGCAGTTTTCCCGTCAGGAAAACAGATGGGAATCCCGACGGGAAAATAAAGAACCCTGCTCTCTATTTTCTCATCGGGTTTCCTGGCAGAGTGTTTCCTGCCGAGAAAACTGGTCATCTGTATGCTTATCTGTCCTAGGTAAACCCGCGCATGCTCGATAAGACTTCAGCACATGCGCAGTAGCATACAAGGTTAGTGTGGGGTGTAGCAAGATGGCGGCAACGGCATCGAATGTGATGAGCGTCGGCTCGTCGTAGTCAATGACGTTACCGCGTTCTTGCCATTCAAAAGAACAGAGGTTCTTTTGAGTGGCCATCTGTACACAAGCTTGCCAGGAATCCCGTCAGGAAAACCAACGTTTTTTTCCTGACGGGATTCCCGGCCGTGTGTACAGAGTTTAAAGCTTTTTTTCCCTAAATAGCTTCCTTTACCCTAGTGCAGTCCTCCTTCACTTACCTCATCCTCATTAGTTAACTCATTAGGTAACTTACATAGCTTGCATTGATGTTCTGATAACGTTTTGGGGATGATGACATTATGACATTGAGCTGTGGTTTCATTTTCATGGGAGGTAAAAAAACGCACTTCTCTACCAAAACGCGCTGAAATGCACCCCCACACTTGTAAAATTGCAGTGCGTGTGCACGTGCGGGAACCCCAGGGGAATCGCATGGTCATAAAAAGCATACAATTTCCCTGTGTCTCTAATAGAAACATATTTTCTGAGAGCAGGACATCAACTGCACCTCTCCCATACCACATTTATGCCAACCTTGCATAGTACCTCTACCAAAACTGTCCTACACCCATACAAACTCTATGCCACAGTTTTACTGAATTGTCACTGTTTCTAAATTGCATCTCATCTGTATCTGTGCAAAGACTATACCACCCCTACAGTATACATTTAACTGCATGCAGGTTTGGCAGGACTGCTGTTAAGTGCAACAACACTTCTTAAAGGCCCCCAATGATAGCCTGCCAAAGACACATCTTAAAGCAGAGTTCCCACTTAAAAAAAAAATTCAAGTCAGCAGCTACAAATACTGCAGCTGCTGACTTTTAATAATCTGACAATTCCTGTCCCAGGGTACAGCGATGTGGGGGAATGAAGCCAACTCCTCTCCCCTTCCTCTCCGCGGCGCCAGCATCACTACTGTGGGCGCCCGGCTGTGCCTTCACAGCCGGGCATGCACTGCGCATACGCGAGCCACACTGTGCACTGTGACTGGCCAGGCAATCATCTGGGACCTGTGACGTGTCCCAGATGATTGCAAAGAGGGAGGGGGGGACAGGTGAACTTCCTTCCAGCACTGCTGTGCCCCGGGAGGAAGTGGGAGCTGGAACTCTCTAAAAAGTGAGTTTCCGCCCCCCCCAAAAAAAATGACATGCCAAATCTAGCATGTCAGGGGGTCCCCTTCCCTTAAAGCAGAAGTTCCATTTTTGATTGGAAATCTGATTTAAAGTGTTTCTAAACCCAGGACCTGCATTCACTATATCTGGTCTCCCACAGTACATAGAACATGGAAATGCAATTATTTTAGTAAATATAAACTGCTAAATACCTTTTTTCATCAGCAGTCTTGTGACTTCTATCAGTGTCCAGCCAAGCACTAGTTAAAGCTTGTAGGAGGAGTTTTCTGACTGTCCTATGAGACCGCATAACCCCTGGCCCTCTGTCCGGACGATGTGGCAGATTCTTTCAGGATCAGGGACTGCTCCCATTAGAGGAAGCTTAGGGCCAGTATGGAGGATTCCTGATGGATAGCTGGAGGTATGGGTATCTTTAATACCTTGCCCATGGTTTACCACACGCCATACGGTCTCCTACATCCGCCACTCCTTTTGAGAAGCTGTGCATGTCCTCCAGCCCCATTCCGCACTCTATATCTGTCCTCTACTGATTACTTCAGGGACAGGGTCCACCTGGGAGGCCCACCTATATCCAGGAGTGGGAGAGAGACCTGCAAGCACACATTCACTTATACCCAACTTGACCAATTATTCCGCCTTAGGCCCCTTTCAGACGTGCGGACCGTATGTCCGCATTTTCATCCATCCGTTTGCAGATGAAAACGGGACATACATTGGTCCCTATGTGATTACGGGTGTCAGCGGATGAACATCTGCTGACACCCGTAATCACCCGCCTCCGCAAAGCTCCGATTTTGCGGACGGAAGAAAATCCTATTTTTTCTTACTATTTTTTCTTCCATCTGTGGATCGGATGAACATGGACACAGGGTCCGTGTTCATCCGATCCCCCCATAGGGGAGAGCGGAGAAAAGACAGGGCGGTCCCTGCACAGTGTGCGGGGACCGCCCTGTCAGCCGACGGCTCAGGGGGGATTTTACGGAGGATCCCGGCTGAGCTGACGGACACACGGAGGCGGATCATTACTGATCCGCCCCGTGTGAAAGGGCGCTTACTCATTCCAGCTCTGTTGATACAAAAATGCAGGAAAATGGGTTTAAAGTGTTAACTAGGTGGTACATGGTCCCTACTAAACTTAAACAAATCTACCCGATGTCCTCAGATGCCTGTTGGCAGGAATGTGGCCATAGAGGTTCCTTCCTCCATATATGGTGGAAGTGTCCTAAGTTGCACCCTTTTTGGCAGGATGTTAGAACCCAAATTAAAATTATACTAGATGTAGACCTTCCAGACTCCCCAATGGGCTTTTTCCTGCATGTTCCCACCATTCCCCTCTGCCTCTATCGAGAATTGGTGTTGCCTCACCTTTTGAATGCGGCTAGGATTAATTTTCTGTTTTTTGGAAGTCTAGCCAAGTTCCATCCCGTTCAGACTGGGTCCGGTTGGTGAATAACATTAAGGCCGCAGAGGAGTGGATGGCGAAGTGTAAGGATGAGTATGACAAATGGTATGGTGTTTGGGCCACGTGGATTCATTATGTTGATAGGACAGCCACGAATTCACACCCTTCGTCCCAATCCCCGACAGGAGGAGTAAAGTAATTGTGTTCTTATTAGCTTCCTTTTTTTTAATTTTTTTTTTTTATGATCCGATGAGTACATTTGACCAATATATTGCAGGTATGTTTACGTAATTTACATGAGTACACCCTTCTTGTTTTGTCTTCTTGTTACTTTTCCCTTTCTTTTTTCTGTTTTTTTTGCCTGTCTGACTTGGTGTCATCCACCCATTCACTATCCCTCGTACCTGACAGAGTGGTTGTGGGACACCTTAATTATGATAAGCCTCAAACCAAGCAATTGACGCCTCTGTCCCTTTTATCCTATCTGTTAGATGGCCAATCGGGCCAGTTGTATTGTATACTGCTTGGATACATGGTTGGACAGTATCGTATGTCTCCTGTCCTATTTGTTGTTGTGTAGAGAAAAATTATTTCTAAATAAAGATTATATATAAAAGACAATGTGGGGTGCAGTAATTCTGGCAAGGTAAGCTCTCTAATTTTGTTTGGCTTCTCAAGTCTTCCCTTCCCC